>NW_017259306.1:629511-632257 GCF_001594045.1 Atta colombica | reverse complement strand
ATATATATATATATAAATTTTAAGATCTCTATGAATTTTACCTTTATAAGATCTATCCTATGTTCTGTGATGACTGCTAACTTTTCTACTAAATTCTTTAACCTTTCTTGAACAGCGTGCGAAATTAATGCTGCTACTTCTTGATTGGGTTCTTCTAGTCCATGACTGGATGCTATAAAATAATATATCGTTATTAGAATTAACTTATATATTACTCTATCAATATATTAAAAAGAATAAAATTAAATTACCAATTTGTTTAATTCTTTGTTGTAATGGCGTCATGTGCAAAAATACTTCATCTTTACAAGATCGTATCTGGGTTCCAACAAATTCTGTAGAACCGAGTATTCTTTGAGATTCCTCCGCAAGATTAACACCACCCATAGCTGCTACATCATTTATGTCATCATCCGCCCTATATAATATAATAAATCATCACATATTGCACATTTATAATTATGGTATGCATTAACTTCATATACATGTTTCTCGTATCTCCTTAATTTGCTAATTTGCTCACAACAATCAACTATTTACAGCGCCCTTAGGTAATAAAACTTACGTATATCCTGCTGATGAAAACGTTTTTTTCTCTTTTTCCTTCGCAGCCGGTTTTTGAACAAGAGAAGGCACTACGGCTTTATTAACAGTAGTGGTGGTATTGAGTGTTTTTCCTTGCGTAGTAGTGATTGGTTTTACAACTGTGGTTGTAATTATAGGTGGTTTTTGAACAACAGGGGCAGTGGGGCGAATTCCAGTTGTTGCTACTGTCGATTTCACTGTATATGCTGCGGTAGGACTTCGAACCACCGTCGTTACTGGTCGAACCTAAAACAATGTAATTCTTATTATATATTGCACTCGTAAAAAATTACAAAAAAAAACGCATAATTTCTAATATGTTATTAAAACAATTCCTCATATTTATTCCTATATTATTATACTAGTGTCTCATTTAATTAAGAAAAGATTAATAAATATATCTTATTTAGAATTTTATAAATTATTATTTAGCTGTATAAATATATATTATATACGTTTCTAAACGATAAATCGAAACCTTACCAGCCTCTGTGGAATAGTTTGAACTGGTCGTGGAACTGTTGTTGTAACTACTGTTGCTGTCGTTACTGCTGTTGGAAGCGGTGTCATTACTCTCACTTGTGTTGTTGCTGTTGCAGTTGCTGTTACAGGAACGGTTGCTGCCGCTGCCGCTGCCACTGCTACTGCAGGTCTGTATTGTGATTGCTACAATATACAACATATAATTATGAGTTAGAAAATGATGTAATAATTCTGTAATAATATATTATTTGTATACAATTAATTTTTATTATACTATTAATATTATATACTTATGCTATTATTGTTATATACAAAAAATATACAGTTCGCAGTGTATCTACAAAACGACGCTAAGTCAACTTAAACTTGCAATCGGTAATTTATCTCTTATGGTAAAAAGCTGCTTTATATTCAAAAATATAATTAATATTCACTCTGTATTTTTCGTATATCATGTACAAAAATTATTTTACCGTAATAGTTGGAACAACAGCCGACGCTATAGAAAAAACAACATTGGCTGGAGGAGGCTTTATTCCCTCTATGACCAATTCCTTCGTGACGAGTGATTGCCGTAAAAGAGGCAAACTTTTCTTTAAAAATCCAATGAGACATGGTTGTGGTGAAGCATTTAATAATTTTTCAAGTCTGTCACAAAATTCTTCTGGCTCGACTTTAGTATCAATCAGTTCTTGTATCAAAGTTCGAACATTGCGTTCCACTGCTTTAGGCTCTCGACTAGATAACTCTAATAAGTTTGCTAAGAATTTACGGCACTTTTCTTTGGTATTATCAGTAGTTTGACGCTAAAAAAAAAGAGACATTATTTACAAATAGTATATGAAATTAAATCATTTTAGTCTATAAAATTTAGTTTTATATATAACTTTTAATAGTATTTATAAGTTTTTATGAAACTTTTCAAATAAAATAGACATCATTATTAATTTGTAATTTGTAAGGATTTCAGCTTAATAGAGATAAAATATACCGGTGTAGAAGTTTGAGCTGTTTGAACAGTGGTAGCCGTTGGTGTAGAAGTAGTTGTGGGTGCAGTAGTCACTGTTCCTGGGGTTGTAGTAGATGTAGTAAGAGTAGGAGCAACAGTCTGTAGCAATGTAATATTTTTACAATACATTAATGTCATTGAAATGTTAAAATTATATATAAACCATAAAATGTTATATAAAAATTTATGTTCATGTTACGTTTATGTTAAATAAATAGTTAATAAACTTACATGCAAAAATAATAAATATAAATAAAAGAATAAACTTAATTTTAAAATATAATCATATTTAAAATAAATTTTGCAATATAAGGCAAAATGAATCATTGAAAATTTATGACACATATTTACACATATAATAGTTTTCCTACTTAATATTAACAATGCAATTTTGAAATAACATTCAAATAAAATTGACTGATTTTATGTATTACATTTAAAATTACAAATATAAACAAATAAAAAAGGGATTTGTTAAAAATTCAAAAATATAAGGTAAAAATATATAAAATTACTATCTTCATAATTTACTGCATGCAACTAGAACTTTTAAAAATTCTATATTACTACATTCATGATAAATTGCATCTATTTTTCCGACATGCATGCCAAGATTTAGAATAGTCCTCCTATCAAAGTTTTAACTCGCTGGCTATTGCAAATAATCAT
>NW_017259306.1:596258-629411 GCF_001594045.1 Atta colombica | reverse complement strand
TATATATATATATATATACACGTACATATAATATTAAAATGTATTCTTTAGACGCACTTGTACCTTGTACAGACTCATATTTTGCAATTTTTTTTAATTATGTGTAGACATATTATAAAATTTATTATTGAAATAAACAATATTCATTGATTGTTTTACTTTAATAATTCACAGAATATTATATCAAGTTTTATCTAATTTCAATTACCTATGTAAGAATATGTATAAAAGTCTTTTTGAAAGTAATTGTGCAATATGCCAATTTTTTAATCAAATTATACTATTATATACCATCATTATTCAATATATAATATAATAGTAAAGAGATAGACAAAGATAGATGAAAAAAAATTGTTTGTTTTACTGTTATTTCTCAATACCAATTAGAAAATAGGCTTATGAAAAATAGATTCATAAAAATTTTGAAAATCACATGCTTGTACTATAACATTAGGAAGAAAAATAAAATTTAAAAAAATATATGTATAAAAATATAGAATAAAGGGTAAATATAAAAAATATATATAGATATCCTCAATTATATTCTTTCTTAAAATAATTTATCTTTCATCTAACATAGCAATTTCTACGTAACACCTTTAACCAATAATTCATGCAATTAAATTGGATAGACATTGAACTTTAACGCATTTACTTCATAAAACTTAGACGTACTACCAGAGAAATGCATCCCAAAAAATAAGCTAATATTGAGATGTTATTAATTATGTTAAATTTTTACAATGAAATGTGGAATATAGACAAAAATAGATACTAAAGATGACAATAACAAAATTGCTCATAAAACTTTTGCATTCAGAAAAAAATGTGCATGTAGAATATTTATAAAAATTATACTATGCCTTTTAAGTATATAATGCACAAAATGTTTGCAAACAATCAATAAATAAACTAATAGTAAAAGTTTTATGTCGTAATTAAATTTAATGTGGACAAACAGTAAACATAAAATATATTGGCTTACTGATAACATCATTCCACAGAAAACAAAATCACAAACTAATAAATATCTACAGTAGCACTACAACGAGTCTTGTAAGAGGTATAAAAGTGCGTCACCTGAACAGATTTTCTTAGGGTGGCGAGTGGTGGGCCAGTGAACTGAGTATTCAGCCTACTTACAGTCGGCACTGAAGTTAGGCGGTACGTAGTGCCTGGAGATGGTGCAGCAACTACTGCATTGCCAGTTATACTATTCGGTGTAACAGCAGTACCAGTGGGAGTACCCGCAGTTGGAGCTGGACCCACCCTTAGTAACTGATACTGTCCATTTTCTGTTTTTAATAACAGATGACCTTGAGCACCAGCTTGAAGGCTATGAAGTGCCTGTAACGTTATCTAAAAATTGAAGATAATAATCATTAATTATATTATCAGAATATTTTCTTATAGTTTATCTTCTATTACAAATAAATAAAGTTATTTTTTGAACAATTAATTATATAAATTAATAGTAAATATTAATAATAGAAGAAAAGCAATATAAACATTAAAATTCTATATATTTAAAAAATTTTAAATACAACTCAAAATTAGTTTAACAAAAATATATTTCATGTAAATATAGAAATCCAAATACACAGATAAAATTATCAAGCTAAATTCCAATATACTTTTCCAATATACATATTATACAGGTGTGTAAATTAAAGAGAAAAGAAATTTTATCATTTATCGTAACAAATGCTAAATGGAACGTTTTACCCCTGGACCTCCAGCTCTAGCTCCAACCAATTGATGTTGTCCAATCACCACTCTTGGTGTAACTTGTTTATTAGCTTGCTGTCCCGCTACCGGCGTTGCAGGACGCATTGTATTTACATTAAGGATTTGAACATTACTGGGTACTATCGTCGAAGTAACCCCACCCTTAGCCTGCAATGCTGTGCTGACTGCATTGCCAGCCACAGAGACTGGTACAGACATTGGAACAGAAACCATGCCAGGCGCTACACTTGTCTTAATCACTAAAGCTGCCCCTGTTGGCTTATTCACTGCGGTCACTGTTTGGCTCCCCGCCTGGCTCACAGAGCCAACATTAGTAACAACGTTCGCTGTAGTCTGCAGCACTGCTTGCGACGTTATACCTAAAGTACCGTTTGCTAACTGCCCGACAGTTTGAGCGGGAAAGGAGAGCTTATTATTAGCATTTGCCACCCCCGTAGTGGCAATAACTTGTCCGACTGTGGGATAGATGAGCTTCACTGGTTCGTGCGTCTTGGTCAAACTTGGTATATGTGTAGTCTGATTACTGGACACCTGATTAGTCGTCACTTGATTGATATAAGTAGCAGGAGATATTCCTGGCGGTTGTGTGTGCTGCTGCTGCTGTTGCTGCTGTGGCTGTACCTGCGGCGGCGGCTGCTGCTGCTGCGTGGTGATGACCTGTGGCGCCACTGTGTTCGAGGTAACCACGTTCACAGGCAGCAGAGTGCTGGTAGTAATCGACTTAGTGACCTCCTGAGTCATTAGACTATTCACGGTAGTCGCACCGCCGCCGTTTGAAACCCCATGTTTCTGTGGCTGTACCGCGGTGATGGTGCCCCCGTTGGAAATAGCGCTGTTCACCTGGTGATTCTGCTGGCTGACCGATGCGGAACTCGCTTGATGGCCGGCGACGGTCGGCGTGGACGTCACAAGCTGCGTCTCGAGGGAGCCCACTATCGCATTCACTGCGGATTCATCGACATCCGTGCTCAGAGCTTCCTCCAGAAACTTAGCTGACGCCATTTTCTTTCAAGCTCCAACTGTAAACTGATCTGCGCATGCGCCTGTCGCAAATTGCTCCCATAGTGCCTTGCCCCCTCTCCCTCGCCCTTCTAGCGTGTCCTAGCAATCGTATGCGATTGTGAGTCCACGGTCTAACCGGTACGTTCGTCGATCAAGTTTCCTCGACATTCCATGACGTTGATTTGGTCTTAGGTGTCCATGACGGTCGCGTACATGTAACGGCGGACCTCTCATAATGACGGAGTGACGTGCACGTCGTTCACGCCGCGAATACGTGTTATGGCCGCTCGGCAGCGCGCACGCAACACGTCACCCGCCAAAATGGCCATCTTCGAAATGCGCAATCGACGCGCCGTTTACGCACACATACCGCACGCGTCGATACTCGCCGCATGGCTGTTCACTATTAATCTTCGCTCTTTCACGTAATTTCGTACGTAAAGAAAAACCGGAAACCTATAAAGATTTTTCCCGTATTCTCTTGAAAGGAAAAAAAAATGCCTTTCGAAATTGTTTCCTCGCGTCTCGTCCCCCCTTCCCGTATGATTTTGATCGCCGGTGCGGCTACGCCTCGAAAAACACGTGCGTGGCTTCGCGGGAAAACGTGGAGAAGGCGACGCGCGAGCAAAACTCGCGATCTTTCGATTTTATACGGGAAACCGGAAACGATGACACGTAATGAAGGCTGATCGACTATTGCATCGATATCATTTGTCGTACGACAAATATGTGCAAACCAAAAAGATCCTTGAATCTCTCTATCCTATAGCCAATCATCAGGCTTGAAAAATTTGGGTACTTTCCATTTGATGACAAGTCGACACAAGTGTCGTTCTACCTTTGTCATTTTCTGAATGTCAAGAAGAATGAAAAGCACTCTTTATGACAAAAACGCATAAATGAAATAGCGGCTGTATATCGTATATACGTAATCTGCATACGAAAGTGTCCAAATTTGAGGACAGCGATTATGCATTGAAGATTGAGATTGAAGATTAAAGATTGAAATTTTACCAATGAGGACAAAAAATTTTAGCTCCTTTTTGTTCTGATTGGTCAAACTTCAATCTTTCAATCTCATTTTTCAATGTGTAGTCTGATTTCGGCCTTACAGAGCGCGCGACCAATCGGGACCAAGAAACCAGCCTTCGTCTCTCGCATTTTGGTCAAATTTTTAGTCATAATCCATTTTAATATTATTGGCGGAAGTGGCGCACTTGCACAGTTCAATTGCACACGCAACTTACCGATTCCTAGTAATTTTTCATTGTTTCACCAATGAGATTACATTATTTTAAATTAGCCAATTAGCGATGTGGACAACTGATATATACGACTAAAAGTTTGTAACAGATTTTTTTTTTCTATGATTTTCGAAAGCCAACCTACTCAGCGAGTGATTGGTTTTTATTTACGGATTCATAAGTAAGAATCGCTCAGTGAGCAGACTACATTTCAAAATCCATTAAAAAAAAGTATTATAGTCGATGAATATATGTACACTAATTCCATGCCATGATGTAAATATATAAGATGAAGCGTTCCCGTAAATACGCTGCAGTAGGAGAGTGATTTGGGCATAATTTTTAGCCAATTTTGATTGGCTGTTCCAATATTCCAACGCTATGATACCCAGAAAAGTGCATTTAAGCATACATATGATTGGTTGTTTTCAGTATGTTATCGCAATTATACGCAATGCTTTTCACTTTTATATATATTTACACTAAGCCTGTTCTTTTAAGCTGAACTTTTGCACCAGTTTATCTTTCTTTTCTTCTTTTTTCCTGAAGAAAAAAGGAAGAAAAAGAAAAAAAACGTGAAAATTTTACTAAAAAGAACAAGCCTATTATGTTCTTGGCTACGGTTGCTACAATCCACTTGAGTTCTTCAAAAAGTTCTTTTTTCGTGAAATAAAAGGAAAGATAGGATTCTGGTTGGTTTGATTCTCTTATGCACTATGCGTTATGGCTTCTACACACTGGTTGCGTTCAATAGAAAAAGCAAATTTGCAACTGTTGTAAAATTCTTTAATAGAGATAAAAACCAATCATATTAAAGAATTTTACAGTTACACAGTTGCTTTTTCTGCTGAATGCAGCCAGATCTTAGATTATGAAATTTCTAACGCATGTATAGTTAAGCTGGAAACACATAATGCTTGAAGCATTTTTAATTTGTAAAATTATGATGTAATAATATCGTCTTATAATTCTTATCCTAAATCGTTTTATGATAATTAGTTTATTCAATTACCCAGCAAACGAGAATGGATTAAAATAGATTGAAATTTTTTTCTATCCGAATGCGTATTTTAAATAGCGAATATTTTTTTTCGATTTAATTGGATTCAATTGGATTCAGTTAGATTCAATTAGATTCAATTGGATGTAATTAGATTGAAAAACTGCATTTCCTATTCAAAATTTTGAATCGAACGTATTCACAATGTATGTGTTGTACATAGAAAAAGGTATTTTTAGAAAAGCATAGAGGTATGCAATTCCTATAAATGAATAAAAATGCATTTAGAATTGAAAAACATTCATTTTAACATTCGTGAATCAATATTTCTGAAGATCTGAATCCATTTCAATTCATTTCACTCCATTCTCGTTTGCTGGATATCTATATAAATGTAACAAAAATGAATAAATGAACGATTCATTTAATAACTAATACATTTTTTTACATATTACAATAAAATTAATTTAAGAGTATCTTAAATGTATTTGAAAATAATAAAAAAATACTTTCAAAGTGTCTGATATCTGTATCTAGATAAATTTTAAGAGTATCTTACCCATCACTGCTCAAAATACTTCTAGTGCTCAGTAGTACTTTTCTACAAGGGTTATTACAATAAATTAGTAATGCGGAACAAATAAAAATAAAATAATGCTGGAAAAAAAGAATGGAAAAAAAGATGAGCAAAAGCAGGACACATATACATAATTCTTTATTTAAAAAAATTAGAGACTCGTTATTATACAATATATTTTTTTAAGATATATACAAGATGTTTTTGAAGATTCAAGTGAATTTTTAACATGTGATTGTTAAATTTGGCATACTATAAAATATATATATATATATATAGTAATTGTCACATTAGATTTGCTTTCTATTCTTGCACGAGGACTGCATTAAAACTGAACTGAACTAGTATAATTCAGAATTGACGAGTAAAAAACGTTCTGCAAGATAAAAATGGCGTCCCATATTATTTACATGAAAATATTAGAAATTTGCATGATGAAAATGAAAGTATTAATGAAATTTCACCATTAAGAATTTCTTCATTGAAGATAATGATGGCACAAAATATTTTTGTATGTAGACTTTACTATTATTTATATATTTTTATCGTTTTATTACTCGTAAACTGTCGCACTATTTGTACAAGTCTGTTTTTATTCTGTGCCTAAACTGTACTCATACATACATTAATACTTGCACTCCAGAGCTTGCAGCTAGTTCAGTGAACTCGTGCACTGAATTCTGTTGCACTGGAACAAAAAACAGTGTTGCTGATGCCATTTTGAGAACAAAAAACGCTTTCGTGTATGCACACTTTTTGAATTAATGCAACTAATGCAGAAACAGAAAACAAACCTATTGGCATCTTTATTTCTTTATATTAACAAATGAATTGAATAATCTAGTGTTTCACACATTAATGATCAATCAATATGTAAGTATGTACGCAAGTAAGCAAGAAACATATTCTGGAATATTCTAAGTAATATCTAACATTCCAGTAATATTACAACGTTGCAATATTGTTGGAATATTCCAATATGTTTCTTCTTTACTAGATAATTGAAAATGGACTACTTTTCAATTCTTTTATTGTAATATTTTCTGTATTTTGTTTAATATCTGTACATATATTTCTAAAATGATTTTTAATGTTAACAAATTTATTTAATCATCAATGTGTTAATTTTGTTATGAAGTTTGATCAGTGTAATGTTTTTTGTATCTTCAGTATACATATACATTTCTTTTCTTTCATTAATTGGTTCACATTCTAATAATTGAACTTATTTATATTACAAGTCTATAAAGACTGAATTATGTCATTTCAAAAAGATTTACTTTTGGAGCAGTTTGTGACAGTGTAAGTAGTAGGCTCGTAAATATTTTCAGTCAACTGTTATCTAAACTCGGAATTATTATGATCTATTCTTTTCAGCTGAATCTCTTGCACTTGATTCATGTTTTTCTTTTCATAAAAAAAATTGAATGATGTAAAAAGTTTAGTTGAAAAAATAGACAAATGCATAACTACATATTTAAAAAAATAACGTAAATATTTTCAAAAATTGTATTTTATTCACGATTTAAACTTCCAAACATTCGAATTAAGGCTGAGGTGACCAATGAGGCCACTTTTTAATTTCATTATATAAAGCATCTCCTGGACTCAAAGTTTTTGACACTTGTCGGTGACCTAACAGTTTATAGTCTGGTGAAATTTTCCCGGCTTTGACACCGATCTCTATGATTTTTTGCGCAGCGTGTAATTGCATTTTCGGTGGTACGATCGAATTGAATGTACCAATAAAGGAAATACCGATACTCTTGTTATTGAAATTGAAGGCATGAGCACCAACATAGTCCCAGCTTCTACCAACGTATGCAAGACCATCGCCTCCGACAAGAAAATTGTAGGCGATATCTGACCACTTTCTGGATTCTATATGAAAAGTCTGAGCAAATCTCACGTGAAATGTACACTCTGATTGCGTGCTACAGAACTCCGTTGCGGTGTGACTAATAATTACATATGGTACTGGCAGCTTCATTTTTCTAAGGGGATCCGAGGGCGGCTGCGCACCCCATTCATTTCTCTCGACAAAGCGTACTGAAGTTACTATTACACCTGAAAATTAGGAAAATAAATATATCATTTAAGATGCAGACACATTAATTAAAAATTCTTTAATTTGATATTAAATATAACAATCTTTAATCAGACAATTACGCCAGTTTTTGCAATGAAATCTAGAACATTACTATGCAAAGTATATGGAAATGCAAAATATTTTAATATGTGATTCATACAAAACACAGACACGCTTTTTACAGATTAGAATAATATGGAACGCAGATTTAAATTTTGTAATCACGCTAAAATAATATTTGTCTTATGTGCTTGCAAAATTTCCAGATGAAATTACCCTCGACTGATGAATCTGGAATTTCCGGGAAGACCGGTGCGTCCGGGTGATGAATGAAATATACAGATGTAACCACTATAGTAGTTAGAAGTATTAAAGCTAGAATGCATGATAAAGCCGCACATCTCCACGTCCAAAGCCATTGCGTCACTAGAATATATAATTATAAAGTACTGTATTATTTAGAACGATTATTAGAATAAATTTATGAGTTACGTAGTAGTGGATAAAATTATATGATCATTACGCTGAAAAGCGCGTGTTTAGCGAGAGGTGTATAATTGTATTAAATCTTTCGTGTTTTATATCTTGTTTGATGCCACTCTTCTGTTACTCTATTCACAGTTATGTAAAACTTTAATTCTTGTAATAATTAAAAGTATAAAAACAAATTTCAATAATATTTTAATATAATATTAACAATATTGAAACTCGCTTATATTCTGACATAGTTATGACAGTTAAAATCATTAATCAAAAGAATTAATGATATTTGTTATATCATTAAAATTTTTAAATTGTTGTAGCTTGATTGATTATTATACGCTTCAAAGAAACTATCGAAATTATTTTGAGATAGATATATGATAAGAATCGAAGATATATGACATCATATATCATCAATTCTTATCAGATTCATCTAATCGATAATGAAAATATATACAATTTTTATCTTTATTTATATGTATATGCAATATTTATATGTATACATTATTTTAAATAACTATTGACACATTTTAAAATATTTTAAAATATTTACATGTAAAAAGAGAATTTGATTTGATATTCGTCTTTGAGTTTATCAGATGAAGCTATATCGATCACGTCAATAGTAAATAACATCTCTAACAATAAAATAATAGCGAATTCGATTGGATGCATTTAGTGCGCACTGATGCATATTAAAACCATTGTACACTAATTTAATCTAATCAGTATAAAAGTAAAATGCAAATAAATTAAAATATGTAAAATATCTAGCTCGAGATTACGAAGCAAAAATTAATAATTAAAAAACTCAAAAAATACGAGCAACGTTTATTGAATCTTTAAAAATAAACTAAACTTTATTATAATATACATTAAGAATTAAATTAGTTTTTTTATTTATAAATTAATCGTATATAAAACAAATATTTTATTTAATAACATATTAAAATGTATTAAGAACTTCACAGTTTAACCTGTTTTACCTGTTTATTTATATTAGACACATCTTTACATTAATTTGTGTGTAACGATTTTAATATGCATGAGTACACTAAGAATGTCCAATTGAATTTACGTTTCTACAATGTTATCTTACAATGTTTGAAGTTCATCGATGTATTACTAAAATCAGTTCACAAATAATTATGTGTTAAGTTCTATATTGATATATAAATTTTTACACTTTTAACATTTTTAAGGCGATATTGATTTTTTCGATTTAATATTATTTAAATATTTATTACTAGAGTTCTTGTTGCAATGATATCAAAAAGTATTTAAAACATATTTACATTGTAATTCAATTTATTGTGTGCGAAAATCGCATACTTTCTTACATAAAATTATCCTGTTATTTTAAATCTAAAAACGAAACTTATCTTTTTTAATTATCTAACGATTTCGATTTATTTATCTGTACTCCGGAAAGGAAAGACGATTGAGAAAAGAAAAGATGATAAAATAAATTAAAAACAACGAATCTAAACAATCTAATTAATTATTACCCTTAGCTAATTCAGTATTTTGCGGAAAAATAGGTCCGTTGGCGGCTCTATTGTCCTTATTCGACAAATCCGAGATGTTAACGTCGGAGGCGCAATTGGTGTCGAGTTTACTCGCATCCTGGATGGGAGTGGGATTCGTGTAAACGAATTGCTTTATGGTAACAGGACCCTTGTAGAAGGTCTTGTTACCTAGATGCACATTCGTTGAATTTTTCACGCAAACGTCACCAAAATTCGACGGATCGGCATTCGGTAGGACGACATCGCCATTTGTAGTGGCAACTGCTTGATGTTGCTGGACGATAGTCGAAGATACCGGCAGATTTGTGATCCAACTGCCGCCTTCTTCGACGTCCGTCTCCTCTTCCTCATCGTCGTCTACGTCACTGCACTGCGTAGAGGAATCTCCAACACTACCATTGCCCGGAGCGACGACCGCGGTTTCTCTCGCCGAGTGCGCAGCTACGCCGTGTAACTTGTCGATTGCGTGATTCTCGGCAGACACAACAGCACCACCGTTCACGTGGTCCTGATCTTTTTGACACTGATGATCGTCGAACGTTGGCTGCTGCTGTTGTACCAATGTCACCATACCAATGCGCTATGCGGAAAATTCATCTTTTTTTTACATCGAATATGTTTTAAAATGCCACATGCAGCAGAATGCTTATGAGAAATAACTATAAGATCTTTAGATAAATTTGTCAAGTCGTTATGATCCTTTCACTTCTGTACTAGAATATAAATGTGCTGTTTGATTTTTCTCTTTTCTCGGATAAGAAAAAGATTGAGATAGAGCACAGAGAAAATATGACTTTATGATAACGTAGGATTTTTTAACAGTTTGCGAAAAGGATTTTTATCTTAAAAATAATTCATCTTAGTTATCCACGTTCAAAACATTCAAACTCAAAATTTCTCATCAGATTTTGTAATTTTATTTAATTGAAAATATTGTGTTTTCTAGTTCTTATAAAATTTGAAAGAAAAACAGAATAATTTGAATTATGCTTAAAATTGACTAATGTCAAAACTGGCAATTAATATGATTGAATAAAATCGTTGAAGAATGTAATAATTTATTTCTAATCAACATCACCGGATGTTGATCACTGCTAAGTCCTTGTTTTACACAGCAATAAAATATTTCAAGCAAGAAAATTATGTAAATTATAAAACGATAACGCGATTAAGTGGAGAATAAACAAAATTAGATCGAATCTTCGCAAATCAAAGTACAATTGATAAGAACAGTATTGATAAGAAACTTAAATAAACAGATTAAAAAGAAAATCTAGTGTTTGATAAATTTATTTAAACTTTGTTGGTTGTTAATGAAACAAGGATCCAACATTATACATGCATACGAAGTAGAAATCGCACTTATAAATTTTAATTTTATGAATATTTAATCGTAAATCGATTAGATGTGTATCTACATTAAATATTTTCATTCCGAATTTAGTAAAATAAATATAAATAAATTCTTTATAATCTCATACAACACAGAAGCTTGTAATATTGCTGGAATGTATGAGATATCATATTCTGATGAGTCATGGTGTCATCACGAGAGTGTTTTTTTGAATGCGGATATATAGTCACCGTAATGTACGTCAATATGTTTTGGCATTGAATTTTTTGTTGTAATCGTTATTTAAAAAATACGTCAGCGTGATTAATACGTAAATGTTTCAATAAAATTATATTATATCCTATAAATATTAATAATATATTTTTTTAACTCTGTTTCTACAGATGATGGAAATTCACGCTAATCATAATGAGATGTATTTCAGATAAAATATGTATAACAAAAGCGAAGGATAAAGAAATTAAAAAACGACGAAGCGTACAAAACATCTATAACGAATTGATTACTTTATAAGCAAATTATGAACATCGATTATAGTAGCACGCTGAAGGAACGTGGACTAAACGTCGTAATATCATATCTTCGTCGTTTAAAATATATTTTATTACAAATATAAATTATGTTCAAATCTGGTTGATTAATTGCTTATCTATATCACAATGGCAATGAATCTAATTAACATGATAACTCTTGCTCAGGTAAAATTATTTAATGTTTGATTATAACAGATAATAGGTTTGTTTTTTTTAGCTGAACTTTTTACATGATTTATCTTTCTTTTTCTTTCCATATTAAAAAAAAAAGAAAAAAGATAAATGCAAAAAATTTAGCTAAAAAGAAACAGACCTAATAATTTCATGAGATTTTTTGAGAAATTATACATTAACTGTAGAAACAAAGTTCATTGTGAATGAAAGTAGAAACACATATCTAAAGTATTTTATTAAAACAATTAACAAATTATAAATATGAGCCTTTAAGAATCGGCGCTGTAATAATTACGCATTTATTTCGATTGATCTAAAACAATTCTCTATAAATACGACGTGAATGACAAATATATTATTTATAAAGGATTATTTTAGATCAATCGAAATAAACGCGTAATTATTACAGCGTCTATTCGTAAAGGCCCATTTGTAATTTGTTAATTGTTTTAATATAAGGAATCTTATTTTATTTGTAATTATTTTATTAAACTCGGTAAAATAGCAAGCTTGATCAGAAAATCCCGAGGAAAATCCCAACTGAAAATCCCAAATCAGTGTAGCCGATCGGCAACAATCCGCATTATGCGCTAAATTAAGGATTGACTGACTCATACTCAAGATTACCTCGCACAAATCATCTTTTGTGCTGGCGGCGGTCACTTTGCCAACACTAAATCCACCAACAATCTATGATGACATGATGTCGTCACCATCGAAAATGTTTTCTCGGAAAGGAAAACTTCATTCAAACTGGTCCCCGACAGTCCCGACAGTTTTCGATTCCACCAGTTCGTTGACTCCACCTGCTGTTGAAAAATGCACTGATCCGCAGGAACAAAATACATATAATCCAAACAAGACTCGATTCAACTGGTCACTATCAGTTATCTTCGTTGATCCTACGACACTGTCAGACTAGTCAGACAGATTAGACTGGCTTCAGCGATGACGCCATACGACTGTCGAAGGACGACACACTTGGAGGTGGAATCGTGGAGAGCACTCATTCGCAAGAATTAACAAAATGAGGAAAGGAATGAAAAAGCAGAGAATTGATACAATTCACGATATTTCTTTTTATATAATATTCCCGTATTTAATTCGAACACAAGTATAGATTCCTGTGATAATACGCGAATAACACTACCATATCGCACAGTATTTTCACTGTATCTACATCACTACTGCAAACCGCACTGCGTATTTTATAACAAAGGTATCGTAAATATAATGTAATATTTCCTGTATATATATATATATATATATATATATATATATATATTTCAAAATCCACGCAACGGTCGTTTTTTTATTGAAAAGAATAGATTTTATGGTAGCAAACCACTTGTCAAGCACTCGCTGGCAAACAAACTATCGACGGAATCAATTATCGAGACATCCGTAATGGCGGTATTATCTCCGTTCATTCCGATACGAAATGGACTGCTGTCGTTGTTAGACGTCAGATATGCTCGGAAATCGTTGGCCCCACTCTTTGCCTCTTTCTCTTAACCGCAGTGTTAACGATACAACTCCAATATGCATGTATGTGCGATAACGTCACTTGAAACATAACTTTAGTCTTTTTCGTGGAGCCGGATGATAATTTAATGTATCTTCCTTTTGATCGAAGATTTCTATCGAATTAGTAGCATATACAAAATATCTATGTTTATATTGTAATTTTTTTGCGATTAAAGATAAAAGATGAGTGTGTTTCGCACTAATTATGTACTAATTCTGAAGAATTATATCGGATTATTACAGAGATATTGTGAAGAATTATGTATATCGGATTATTATGGAGATATTGTGTATATTGTATACAATTATATTGTCATGAATTAGGAGAGACTGTATTTTTTTCTATTTGGAATTAAAATAATAGTATTATGTGTGTGTATCTTGGAACTAAATTTAGAAAGATAACGTTTTAAGAAACGATTTTTCATATCTCTGAAAAATCTAATAGCATTTCAACCTGCAGATAATATATCAGATTTTTCTAGATAAAATGGGATTGCAAACTGAAGTGAACATATTTACAAAAAAAAAGATATCGATATATATATATATATATTAGGTGTACAACTTTGCTTCCGCCGTTTTCCTAGATGACTTTAGCGGTAAGTGGTGGTCGAAATAGATCATAGACGTCATACAATAAACTTGGGCATCTGTCAACATAACCCCATAGAAACATTAGTCGATTTGTGTCTGCATCATAAAATTATTCTCGATTGAAAATGTCAGTTTACGAGCCAAATTCTCGTCATTTGCAGGAGGTTTTAATTTTTTGCTTCAATATGAAGAAATCTGCGGCTGAGGCTCATCGAATGCTCTCAAATACTTATGGTGAGGCCGCTATTAGTGAAAGAACGTGTCGTGAGTGGTTTCAACGCTTCAAGAACGGTGATTTTGACGTCCAAGGTCATGCTCTGTATTTGGTGGGACCAGCTCGGCGTAGTGTATTATGAACTGTTAAAACCGACTGAAACAATCACAGGCGATCGGTATCGAACGCAATTGATGCGTTTGAGCCGAGCATTGAAAGACAAACGGCCGCAATACAACGAGAGACACGATAAAGTGATTTTGCAGCATGACAATGCTCGATCCCATGTTGCGAAAGTGGTCAAGACATACTTGGAAACGTTGAAATGGGAAGTTCTACCCCACCCGCCGTATTCTCTAGACGTTGCTCCCTCTGACTATCACTTGTTTCGATCAATGGTACACGGCCTGGCTGACCAGCACTTCCGGTCTTATGAAGAAGTAAAAAATTGGATCGATTCGTAGATAGCCTCAAAAGATGACCAGTTTTTTCGACGCGGGATTCGTACGCTACCCGAAAGATGGGAGAAAGTAGTGGCCAGCGATGGACAATACTTTGAATCTGTATAAGATGACCAGTTTTTTACAATAAAGCCTCGAATTTCGGGAAAAAAACGGCGGAAGCAAAGTTGTACACCAATATATATATTATATTGAATAATAGAAAATATTAATCCTACACAAATATTCGATATAAATTACAGCGAACTGATAATAAATGAAAACATGTGATTAAAATATGTTGACAATTAATGGTTCCGCAACATCAATAAAAATATATGTATATATGATATATGTATATGATAAACGCGTATGAATACATATATAAGATGATAATTCTTCAATCAGAATATCTTCCTTCTTGCTGTTATACTTGTTAATAAGATAAAAACATATCATAATTGATGATATTAGCATCGAGTTAAACACGTTTAACACATTAATTTGTTATTTTTTAAATTATTATAATTTAATTAATATATAAAAAGATGACTCAAATTATAATATAACAGAAAATAAATCAAAAACGTAGATTAAATTATTTCGGAAAAATCGGTTTTAGAAACTAAAATACTTTTTTAAATATTTTAAAAAGACAGATATATAATATAACCGTATTATTTACTTATAAAATAGTTAATTATATAAGAAATGCAAAATTTATGGTATTTATTAGTTTTCAGTCTAAATGGCTGTTGAGCTGTAATTAAAATTTATCTTAATATGTATATGTATAATTATATATATGGCTAAAGAAATTTTTATTCTGATAAAAATTGTATTTTATTAAAGATTTACATATGTAAATGTTATGTACTACACAAAATAAATACAATAAAGATTCTCGCACCAGCTTCTGAAAATATATTTGATCGCGAAAATTATTTGTGGAGCACAAATAAAATCGTTTCTTGGAATTATAGATTTCGAAAATAGTGTATTGATTTTAGCATTTATTGAAGATTCGATAAAGATGAAACTAAGAATAAATTAACAACAGTTAACAATTATAGAAAAGGAGGATTAAAAAAGTAGAAAAATCACATAAATCTTATCATTAAATAAAATATTACCATCAATTTACCCAGTAAATTCGAATAATAAAGATAACAATGTCAATTTTTCTTGTCATATATTATATTATAATGTAGATCAGTTATTTGATATTAATATCAAAATTAATTTCATAATTATACGATTAATAAAAGTATTCCATGCTTTTAAGATAAAAGCAGAATTTTTCTTTTCAAACGTAAAATAAACTTTTATCTTTATTATCAACTACATCCTCTTGTATTGTATTTATTGTTAAGGAATATTATTTATATTGAAGATAAAAATAATTTATTATAGAAAGAGATTATGCATTAAAAGATCGTAAGTGTACAAAATATGTTTTTCAGAAACATTAATTATTTTTGATTGACTAATAATTTTGAAAAGATAAATATTCGGCAGTGTTCTAATAGAGCAAAAAGAATGAAATATCGCTACTGCAATGCGATAAGATATGAAGTAATAATCGTATAAAACATTTTTCTAAAATTAAATTATTTTATTATAGTTACGTTATGTATGCTCCAATTTGATATATATCAGTTATCTTTCTTAAAACTTATTTTCTCTCTGTGAAAGTTGTGCTTCACATATACATTATATAGCCAAATTACATATATATAATACACATCACACACACACGCGCGCGCGCATGTAAGACGCGATGAATCAATGATTGAAGAAAGACACTAAATGTTATTAAGAAATTTAATATCACGTCACTTAACATTTTTAATAAATGTACAAAATGTTTTACTAGCTAATACATGTAATGATGTAATTATAAAATTACATGACAAAAATTTTAAAACAGACTATATATCAATTGTTGATATTTGTAGTCATTAATTAATCTCACATTATATATTATCATCAATGCCATCTTATTTTATATAAAATAGCACATCTAATAAATTATTACTATATATATGTAAATTAAACTTTTACAACTTTTAAAATTTATTTAAAAGAACATAGCATGATATATATGACAATATCTTATATATGTTAAATATATTATATATATTTAAATAAAATCACAATTAGGTTTTAAAAATGCTAATATTAAAAAATGTAATATACGAGTTATTATATATCAACTCTCACTGTATTGTTTAAATACGATATTTACTTAATTAAATACATAATATTTATTAACAGGTCTATTCTTTGTATCTGAACTAATATATAGTATTATACTTAAAAAAATAGATATATATTTAAATTTTGATGAAAACGAGATGAAAGTTTTAGTAGCATTGTATGGGATTTATTTAACATATTTGGATGGTACCATGATCTTTTTAATGGAATTTAGTTAAGAAAAAGAAAGTTTTAATGCAGCGACAAAGAACAGACCCGCTAGATCTAAGTAGTAGTCTCAAAAAATTTAGAAGAAACAAATTAATGCAACAGAGAGGAATGTATTTCCTTCAAAATCGACACGAACTTTCCGGACGACCCAATATTAAAAAATATAGTTTGCATATTTAAAAAGATAAAAAATTTAAGTTACTTATTTAAAAAAAGTATATATTGCGCTTAATCACATTTTGTTATTGTAAATAGAAATCAATGTATAAGAGTAGCATTTATCTGAACTAAATTTTAAGCAAAATATGCTTTCCCAAATGTATAAAATAGATCATTCAATATTTAAGTTTTATTAAAAGTAACAGAAAGTATTGTAATATAGTATGCATATATATTTATCATATTTTTCATAATTTCTAAATTTATTAAATGATTTTAATGTACATCAGGAATCTCCATAAATTCGGAGTAACAAGAGAGAAAACTTTATATATTAATATCTTATTTAATAATAAATAATACCTTCTTATTTATCTGTCTTTTAGCATTAATTTACTGATCCTGATAATAATTCTATAACTAAAATATGTTTCGCTATTAGCAACATTGCAATAATTTATGAAACAATTCACGCAGTTTGCATTAATTCTATAATTATAATAATAAGTAAGTTGTAGCCTTGTCTTTCCTTAAAAGTACTAATTTCTTGTTATATTGACTTTACTATATAATATAATATTATATGCAAAAATTCTATTGATTTAATGCATCAAGTTCCATATTTGGATGTTATCCCACTTGGTCCAACAAATGTTGACAAGTTGACAAAATCTTTATACGATCTTCAATGTTAGACACTGTCATCTAAAAAAAAAATATTCATTTTATTTATTTTACAAAGTTGTACTTTTACATATATGAAACTATAATTAGTTAGAATACAACTAATTGCACATGTTATACAGGACAAGGATTTAACAATTTGATAAAAATACTAGACTTTGAAATGTGTAATATAAAGCAATTTTTCTTACCATGATACCACCATTTTGTCTTTTTTGGATTCTTGTTGCAAGTTTTCACATAAAAGGTATTGTCAGGTGGTCTCTTCTACATGGAAAGTACATATGTACGTTATGTATCGAATTACAATTAAAGCTCATATATATTTTAACAATTAAATCTCACACCTTTTCTTTACAGCTGCTTAGCATAGAAATGATACTCAGACAGATGCTTTGCACACTGAGAGCAGGAGACCAATCTTCGGTTAATATGGATAAACAAATATGACCATTACTATAAACATGTGGATGTACAGGGATATTTCCACCAATAAAAGTCACTTCTGGCGAATCAAACGGGTATTTTGAACTAAATTTAAATTGAAGCTGAAATTGTTCCCCCTCGTACAGCGTGCCCTTAGCACCTTCCATGTGGACGATCCATTGCGTCAAATTTTGTCCAGCCAACTCTGCATCAACATGTACACCTGGTGGAGGCTCACGTATTAAAGACATCAACTCTTTCTGCAGTCTCCTCTAGGATATTAAACAAATTCATTGAATGTAATATTTCTTTATATTAAACAATCTTATAGAAGAAACTTTAATTAAAGATATATAATATAAATGTTCTTTTTAGAGATAAGAGATACATATTAATGTCTATATAAATAAATAATTTTACATAAAGATCTCTATTCAGCATATAAATAATATAAACTAAATAATATAAACTAAATAATATAAACACAGAAGCTATTATAAAAAACAACATATCAAACAATCTTATGGAAGAAACTATAATACTTTGTTCAAAAAAGTATAATGTAAATATATTTTTCTTACAGATATGTATATCAATATCTATGTCGACAATTTTATTTTTAAAGGTTTCTATTTAGCATATGTTAAGTAATAATAAATTATTAGCATATGTTAAACAATATATGTTAACAGCATATGTTAAACAATATATATAAACAACAGAGAGTGTTGTAAAGTTATTGTACAAAAAATAAAACTGCATTATTTGAGCCATTTATGGTAAATAGCAAAAAATTAAAAATTATTAATTAATGTGTGTTTAAAGATGAATACAATCGCACTATGACAATAAAAATCTTTGTTCATAAAACTCTTCGTCCAAAGTACATTCGTTCAATTCCTAAATTAAGAATGACTGCATCAATAACGAGCGATTGACAATTCATATTATTCAGTGATAACGATCTGATAAGCAATAGCGAACAGATTCTCGCCGAGTCCGTACGTTTTCCATTTTGTCTCGCAATGTCCGTCAGAATTATGCTCGATTGTTCGATTCTCTCGTGAGTCGCAAATAAAGTAGATGCTCTATCTAATCTTTCTTTCAATTTTTCGATTGTTTCCCGATTACACAGCTGGCGTCCCTGGGATTACACGGGTGGAAAATTACAGGGGATGGAAAATCTTCAACGTACCTTCGACGGGGACGTTGCTGCCATTGTCGCTAAAGTACTCTCCATCGAAAAACATAACCGCGGCCTGTTCGCGGAGCAGGCACACGTCTCTCTGCCGCTGTACCTTCGGGAGGAGACTCGTGTCCTACGTTCGTCCGCGGTCTCGCATTCTCGCGCAGAAGGGTGGCAGAGGTGAAACAAGAACCGGATCGTAGGGAGAAACAGAATAAACGGACCGGACGCTGACAGTTCTGCTAGAACCTCCGAAGCGTCGGCAGCTGTATTCGGCGATACAGCCGAATGAGCCGAGCTGTCGCGAGGCGCACAGCGCACGATCGTAGTTGCACTACTCACACACATACACAGTGTGAAACTCGCGTGTATAGCCGTATATATGTATGACGCGTAACGGTACTTTTTACAATACAAGGATGCGGATAGAAGCGAATAGCACCGCGATCGGTCATACGTGGTCGTCTGATTCCGATAAAAAGGAATCTGTCAGGTGACGGAACGTCCGTGAGAAAATAAAAGACGGTGAAGATGGAAAATGCGTGACGCGCGGAATTAATAGAGTTTTAATTCTCTCCCTCAAATGTCAATAGAACATAGCGCGCGATATTGACACACTGTAGAGACTCTTTCAATAATTTATAATAGCTCGCCGCGAGTCCGAGGTGAGGACGGTGAGAAATCGATGACTTACAGACATCAAAATACGAAATGTACGATTCGGTCTTCAAAAATGTGCGCGCGTTCTATCCGGAAACGGCTGACCGGATGTTGACAGATCACGTGATAAAAATAAACGAATATCAAACGTCAATTTCAATCACGTGATTGAGCATCAACATGGGTCTGTTCTTTTTAAAAGTTAAAAGGCCTATTCGTTCTTTTTGACTGAATCACCGACGAGGTATTAAAGACCGACATCCTTACGAGAGTTCTTGTAAATATTGAAATACTGATTAACGTCCGTTACCAATGTAGATTAACTTTAATCTCGGTTCAACTTACTCTTCGTCTTTTTCTAAATCTAGGGAGGTTTCCAACAAAGACATAAATCGACTCAAGCGTCATTCTGTCTTTGTTTCTTAATTATTGAACAAGGACAGGATGACTTGGTCAATTGTGTTTGGAATCTCTTCGTTCATATTAGTAGATTATTTCAAAAGATAATGGCATGCTTCTATCCTGTAGTCACATAATTCTCAAACTGAAAATGGATGTAGCGATAGTGTATTTCGGGTATTTCGGGGAGCGGTTTAATTGCGCACTGTAGCAATTGCTCATTACCAATCACAGCGACTTCTGCGTAAGGAATTTTGAACTTTTTTTTTAGCGCTGTGATTGGCTTGTGCGCAATTGCCACTCGATATTTCGACGGTAATAGGAAATTTCAGGTTTCTCTCTGCCATAAGTTTTCCAAAACCGTGATTCGAGTCCATTCTCAGACTTTGAATTTGATCTCCTTCTTATTAAGTATTCCGTGTGAATATTCCGAGTCCATAGACGGAAAGGGCAGAGATTTAGAAAGAGACACTGACCTAATTTCTACTGAGGAATCAGAATGTAAGAATCAACCAACTATAGGCGAGCATTCCCCTGTCGTTCGACTGTAACAAGGGAATACTCGACTGTTGATTGGTTTTTTACCCCGATGGAAACTAAGGCATTGTCCAATTGCACACACCGTGGCTTTACAACAAGAAACGTGCTTTCCATTTGATGGCACAAGTCAACATAAATGTCGTTCTATCTTTGTCACTCTCTGAATGTCAAGATAGAACGGCGCTTGTGTTGACTAGTCATTAAATGGAAAACACCCATAGATGACACGATGTGGTACGATGAATCGTTGTATCCTTGTCGTTCGTCAATGTTAAATAAAGATGGGGTAATCATCATATCGGTTGTACAGTATCGCTTGGAAAGCTCATGTTATCCCTTCCATGATAGTATCTTAAAAAAATTATTTAACAAACTTGATTGATGATGCTACATCATTTGTTACTAAATAAAAATAATTGTGAAATTTTATACATGGAATAGAATATAAAAATCTAAGATCTTTTTCTTTTATTTCATAGAAAACTTTGACCACCATTCTACAAAAATATAAAATAGATTTTATTCAATGAATTTAATTGTTTCATAAATTTCAACAGCACATAGTACATTTTATGTAACAATTGTACAAAAAAGCTTCCAATTCATTCAATTTTCATATTTTTGCAATTCTATTTCTTCAAACAACAATTCCAACATGTCTCTATCTATCCACTGTCATCGCATGCTAATGAAAGTGAAGCATTTTTTAGCATCAATACTTGTAAATTGCATAGTGCTTCTTCCAATCTGAAAAATACAAATACAAATGAATAAATAATATATAATCATAAGTGTTAATATATATTAATTCAAAATAAATTAATTAAAAAAGAAAAATATTTGCAACATACTTTTTTTGAAGATTTTTTATTTCGTCACATGTTTCAGTAAAATTCTTCAATCCAGCATTAACAGCACAATACATTTCGCCTTTCGATCCTATTAGATTTGCAGTGTTTTTTAAAACATTTGAACATTTATTTAATATTTCTTGAGTCTCTTTCCATTCAGTTTGTGTCTCAGGAAGTATTATGCCATTACATCGCAATACATCCAGAGGTTCCAAGAGAAAATACAACTTAGATAACATATTTTTTACAACCTTAAATGTTTCATCTTCTATAAAAAAATGTAAATATAAAGAACAAATAGTTTAATTTAATTTATATATATAAATATATATCTTACCAGTATATTTTGTCATTGCAATCAGTTGAACATCTGCTTCTTTTTGTGCTAAACTTAAATTTATTATATCACGTTCCCTTGTTTTAATTTTAATCAATTTTTGTGTATCTTGATCAATCTCTTGTGCAATGGTAGCCATTTGCATAATCATTATACGCTTTTTTTCTAGAATTTTCTTCTTCATTATGAGATCCATCATCATAGTTTGTAAATATTCATCATAAAGAAGTCCAAGTTCTAATTCTTCACTGTCCATTTTCTTTTGTGCATCCAATATTATCTGTGACGGCATGATTGGCTGCTTGTCTGCAACAATCTTCTTTCTCGGCACTTCTATATGTAACACAATATTAAAATGTAATAATAAATAAAGCAATATCAAAAAAATTCAGTAAAAAAAAAGTTGTCGATAAAACTCTCACTCTGTAACTGTGCAATGTCACTTGGCATCAAAGTTACTCTACTACGAGAAGTAACTCTAGAAATATTATGTAAAGCAGATAAGGTAGTATCCGACAGATTTCTTGCAACATCTGGTGTACTTGCAGCATTGCGAATTCTACAAAAACATGCATTGTATTAATTTGTATGTATGTATTTATTGAAATTGATAAAATTTTTCATCTAATTTAAATATAATTTGCAACAAAATAATAATTTTACTTTCGAATAGTTCCTAATTTTGGAGTATTTTTTTGCTCTTCCTGCATTGTTTGTTGTCATAGACACTTGATTTGAATATTTTTATTATTGCAAAAACTTTTCTTCTCGTTTAGTTTTCTGTTATTTTATCCGTTGTGTATTTCCTGTTTATTTTATCTTTTCTCTTTAACTCTGTCACCTCTATACGCGTACGTCAAAGTGATGAGGTGTATGTACGTTGAAGTATAAATAATTCTTCTTTGTTTAACAAAATCTGATTCCTTGGAACTTTAGTTTCACGTTTTTCACTGGCAGAACTAGTGCACACTCAATGATATTAAAGCTTGTATAATAATTTAGACCCCATCTCACCAACTCCAATTAAGCTAATCAGTTGATTAAATATCAACTGTGATTGGTCAATTCTGCTGAACAGCAAATGCGATTGATAAGTTTCAATGCATCGATCGATCGATTAGGTTAATCGAAGTTTATGAGACCGATTCTTAATCTAAATATAAAAGTGAGATATCTTAATTAATAAAATATCCAATGTATATTTTATCAAATATCATAATAAAAATGTCTTTGCGGAGGATTTCGCGATTTAATTCGTTTCTATATTTTTATTAAACACATCTTTACGTTGATTTGTGTACAATCTTTAAAGTGCATTGAGTGCGCACCAGCTCTGCCAGTGAAAAACTCTATTAAAACAAGGTTCCTCAGATCCCATTTTTAAAAGAAACGATAAGTGAAATAGGAAAATATTATAGTGTGTGTAAACGTATACTATAAAGTTCTGTGCACAATAAAAGGAAAAATTAGGAATAAAGAATAAACGATTTCAAACTGTATATTCCGATGTATACGATTTCTGATAGGTTGAAGTCGTTTATTCCTAATTTTCTTTATTCCTAATTCCTTATTCCTTTTATTGTGTGTCGCAGAGCTTAAAACCTGCGGCACACAATGTTTGTTTTCCTGCTGGATTGCTAGTTGGATTAGAATTTTGCCACCGCACTGGCTGTGATGCTGTCAGTGCAAGCAATATAATACGGTGGCAAGATTCTAATCCAGCTACAGACATACATGATAGAAGCATGTACTATCTTTCGAAAATGCTTCTATCTTGTAGTCACAGGCCTGGTTCCTACCAAGGGTTTAAATCGGATCAGAATGTAAGAACCAACCAATTACAAGCATTCCCCTGTCGTTTGACTGTAACAGGAGAATATTCGACTAATTGGTTCTTCATTCTGATCCGATTTAAACCCTCGATAGAAACTAGATCATAGGCTGTGTTCAGCGAACTTAACAGTTGAGTGAGCGCTTACTGTTATTTCTTTTAGATCATCCAATCAACATGTTAGATCTGAAAGAATATATCAATTGCAGCGAGCGCTCACTCAACTGTTAAATTGAGTCCGCAGTTCCAAAACTGAAAATGAATGGATTGAAATGGATTCTCTATTCCCTGTTTCCTATCATTTGTGCGCAGCTCTTTAATGGCTGAAATTTTTTTCAAAAAAAAAGATTTTGACGGTAAAAGGCCAGGAAAAAAGCCATAGAACTTGTAGTAATGGAACCGGAATAACTTATCCAAGTAGTAGTGGAAGGTGGTAAGCAAGATTTGGATATCAATCATGAAACTTTAACTTTAGGATGGAAAGTGAAAAGTGAAAATTTTAACCATTAAAAATTTTTCACTTTTCGCTTTTCATTCTAAGAAAGTTTCATGATTGATATCTCTCAACTGCTTAGATAAGTTATTTCAGTTCCATTATTATAAGTTTTATGGCCTTTTTCCTACCGTCAAAATCACTCATATAAAGTTTTATGTAAAAGATCGGTATAGTCCTTCTCAGGTTTCTCTCTGCCTAAAGATTTAGTACAGACATGAACCATATCTACTTTCGACGATACGATTTTATCGATTTGTCAGAAAATGTAGGCACGTAGTTCCCAAATAAAAATGGATGTTTGGCGATAGTGTACGGGCAATTTTGATGGTAACAGGAAAAAAAGCCGGCATGGCCTTTCTCAGGTTTCTCTTTGGCGACACAATGGTCATCTGTTATTCATGACTATAGGCTGAAAATATTTTTGTGGATGACGTTCTCACCTGCGGCCGAGATCGGCGGAGGGACATTATATTTACAATTATTGTTACGCGTCTGACGGGCGCGGGGTTCTGCGTTATCCGCCGTATCGCCGGGCAAACTGTGCAATGGAGAGTATATTTCACGAGAAGGTAAAAGACACCGCCGTAACGGCGATCAATTCTATCGCGAGCGACGGAGCTCGTGTTCATGTTCTTCAGTGATGTTTTTTCCTCGCAGCAAGAGGGATATCTGTGCGCCCAGCACTGCCTGAACGCACTCCTGCAAGGCCCGTACTTCAACGCCGTCGACCTAGCGAATTTCGGTCATCAAATGGACGAGGAGGAAAGAATCCGAATGGCCGAGTCGGGCGTCGACAGTGAGGACTACAAGCTGTTTCTCGAGGTAAACATGACGTTGCTTGTCAAAGCTTCTTGGCATACAATTACTGAATACTTGACGACAGCGTCATATGAAAATTGATATTACAGAAAAGATGCATTCTTTGAAAATTTCCTTTTTGATAGACATAAACACTTAACCTTGCTATTATTTCCTACCAAGAACAAATATTCTCTGTAATAACAGTGAATTACTTCTTATGTTTAGCAACCATCAGGAAATATGGATGATAGTGGATACTTTTCAGTTCAAGTTATTAGCAGTGCTTTGAAAGTTTGGGGTTTAGAACTGATTCCATATAACAGCACGGAACCAACAGCTTTATTGGCACAGGATGATCCTTCGTAGGTTATTGATAATTTATTTTGAGCTTTAATTATAAGTACTTACATAGTCAAAGGTTTTGAGTCTAGTTTGTGTTATGTCCTGATATGTTCTATTGTACTCGTAGAAAAGCATATTTTCTAAAGAAATTTTATTCTTATAACAATTACAATAATAGATACAAATTAACTTGTTTTTTTTTATATTATATATTTATTTATATCATATCATTTATATCAGGCGTTCACTTTTCAATGATAAATAATTTTATTTATAATAATTGTAAGATAAAATGTGTAATGTAATTTTCAGGCGGATGAGAGCATATATTTGTAATTATAAAGGGCATTGGTTTACGATAAGAAAACTTGCAAGTCAGTGGTTTAACTTAAATTCAATGCTCAGTGGACCCCAGCTTATATCAGACACTTATCTCACAATGTATCTAGCTCAATTGTTACAAGAAGGTAAGCGCAAAGTGAGACACTAACGAAAAGTGTGTCAATCAAAGGTATATCAATCAACCGCTAATCTTACAGGTTATTCTATTTTTATCGTTATTGGTACCCTTCCACAATGTCCCGCTGAAGATGTCCTTCTGAAAAATCCTATAGTCGCAACTAAAAGCAATCCAAACTTGGAATCAAAAATCACATCCAAAGGCAATCGCTTAGGCACCAAGCTGGAGGACGAAATTTTGAAAACTGCTCTTGCGATGGGAGAAGTGAAGGTCCCACAATCTTCGAGTGCAAGCAGAAATGTGTCCTCGCTTTTGCATAAACCTGGACTATCCACAGACGAACCTCGTGAAAGGATAATTCCCATAAGAGTCGAGAGCAGAGAAGAGAAGAGTGACGAGGAAGAGGACGAAAATATGCAATTAGCTAAAGCCTTGCAGATGAGTCTGCAAAATGACGAGGATGACGTAGATAAGACGTTAAAATTGAGATTGGATCTTCATACTGACGATAAAACAACGCATTTAACAGACTTGGTAAATGATACAGATGAAGATGACGAATTGAGACGAGCTTTGCAGCTGAGTCTCGAATGTGTTACTGCCCCACCAACACCCGATCCCGAAGATCTACGTTGGCGTCGGTTGAATCACTTTGGCATCTATGCAAGGACGTCCAACAATGAAGCTCCGACGAAGCTGAATACTTAACAATAAGCGCAAACTTTGCACAAATCATCTATTACTAAACTGACCGTCGTACTGTAAATTATATGATCGAATAGTTGAGCTCGAGAAGGTATGTCACTTTGTATACTAATGATGAGAGAACCACAATAATAAGAGTCACAATATATGTCAAATGAAATTGAGGTACATTTTTGGTTCCTCGAAATTGATTGGTGCTCTCGTTGATGTTTCGTTCTCCCTCTCAACTTTGTTATACTAATCGTTCTCGGAATAAAAACGTTTGAGCAACAAATCTGCCGTTACTAATCAATTCTGAATATGTATATATTTGTGTATGTGTGTTTATATATACATATATATTTAAAATATAAAATATATTTGAGAAAAATGATTGATTTAATGTAAAAGTTTAGTATTAAGGATTAGAGAAAGATAAGAGTAAATTAAATCGAAATTAAAGTTAATCTACATTGGTAGAAATACTTGTAATAAGTGATTTCGAGTAACTTAATCAGCAGTTAACTTAATCGATAGATTACTCAAGACAAAATCTTTAATGTACAAATTATTGTTTTAATCTTTTTTATCGACACATAAGTAAATATAATTTGGTTAATTTAAACTTTATTTGTCACTTAATAAAATAGTACTGATTAAGTTAATTTAATTAAGATAATGATTTGATCTCGAAATTATTCTAATTAGAATGACGTCTTCCAAACTCCAATTAACTTACATTATTTTTCAATATAGATAAATTATTAATTTTTTATTAATATAAAGCAAATAGGGACACAGTAAATTGTATAATTGGCAAATTTGTTTTAAGCAATTGTAGCCTGTTTCTATCACATAGAGATTAACTTTAATCTCGCCTATAAAAGAAATAAAAGTTAATTTGCTTCTTTTTTTTTTAATATTTAGAATTAGAAAAAAATAAACCGACATTAAAGTTAATCTTTTATTGGTGAAAGCATTAATCGCTGATTAAATTAATCGCATAGTTTAGTTCAAAACATTCTTCAGGAAACATTCGATAATAGTTGCGTTCGGCAGAAAAAGCAGCTTTGTATTTGTTGCAAAATTCTTTAATATAATTGTTCTTTCCCTTAATTCCTCATTAAAAACACACAGTCTAGAAGCACGCGGTATCGATTTAAGAAAAATCAAGAGAACTACAAAATCTTCAACTGATTTTTCATGCGCAGCACGCTGCGGTAATACACTGCTATTATTGGTTAAAAATTTTTCTTGAGATGACTCACTTCCAATCGCGAAAATTTGAATCACATTTTGTTGTCACAGCATGCTGCATATGAAAAATCGCAGTTTATATACAGGCGCTTTTAAGCTACCTTCACATGGGAACGTTGAACATTAGAGCATGCGCAGTGATATGTTAAATAATTTTTTTTATTGAAATGCATTAGATCTAATTGCATTGCTGATAGAGGAATCTTGTAGTTTACATTATATAATGTAAACAAATATAAATTTTCAGTATTAGTTAGAATAGTACATATCAAAATGTAATCTCTTTTAATTTACTATTTTGCATTACAAAATTGAAATCGGAAGCAAAACAAAGTAAATTCAGAAACGATTAATAACGTGCAAATTAAGATATAATTAATTATTATTTAATACATTAGACATATACCAAAAAAAATTCTATATAACTGATTAGGAGATTCAGAATCGTGCGCAATAAATTTCTGCGCAGATGCTTATTGATGCTCCCATATAGGCTGTGTTCGCTTTAATGTTCACACTTTAAGCGTCGTTTCTTTGTTATTCAGTAAATATTAAACAAGGACAATGATACTCACAAGCGTTGTGAGCGGCAAAGCGAACGTAATCATAATTAGTAATGACACTTTAAGCCCGCTTCCATCGCGACGTTGCGGTCAATCTGGTCTGGGTCCCAGCTCTCAGCTGCGCGCGTGCGCGCGCGCGCACAGGAAACTCGTGGTTGCTCCCGTTGGATGTATGCGAATGCCGAATGTTGACATTCAACATGGCGGCATGTCGTCAGTGCTGTGCTGTGTCGTGGTGAGTTTCGTAAATCCTCTCAACGCTTTACAATTGCGAGCTTTGTGCGGGAACGCGTACCATCCGGATCGGCGTGATCCTCGCTAACGTTCGCCGATCGAATTGGCATCCGGCACAAGCCGATTGGAGCATGCTGCGGTTTCGCGATGACCACCGCGGCGAGATAAGGCGCTCCGCGACCTCATAAAAAAATCAACCTCTTAAAACTACGGAGAGTATATATGATAATGTCTTGATCACCGGTCGCTTTGGCACACAGAAGAAGCCGCGAAATGGATCGCGAGCATGGCTCGCGAGATCGACATGTCCGTGATTCACGAGAGACACCGTTTGTCATCGCGATTCGCCACCCTCTTCGAATTTCCGTGAATGTTTCACGCGTAATCGGGTCCGATAATGTTGTCGATTGATAGGGCGAGCAAAATGAGGATTGAGGTGGAGATGATGATAGCGGAGGTCTGAGGGTCATGACTCACGTATCCGTGGAGTATCAGCATGCCGCGGCGCCGCGCGACGCCCTCACGTCAGACACAATTTTCACGCGATCGCGCGTAACGGAAAGTAAGATTTCGTTATCCTCTCGTGTCAATGTCAAACTATCAGATAATCGGGCAGAAGCGTGTTTGTCTCGCGCCGCGGAGTACTATAAATAAACGCGTTGTTATTTCGCCTCGATTATTTCCTTTCGATTCCGGAAAATTCTTTTATGTTCTCGCAGAGGTGAAGTAACCCTATTCAGTCACGTGTGCTCGAAATGCGTGTTAAAAATTGTGTTGAATTCTCGATGTTTTTTCTGCGTAGTGTTTTGATGATTTTAAATAAATTTTTATCTGAATGCGTGTCTATGAAAAGCTGTTATGACGGAATATAAAATTCTTATGTTTTCTGCCGTTAATATTTTTTTATAGCACGTGCAATAATTGCGATTATTTTTTCCGTATTTTCTTTGTAGTTTTATTTTGATATTATTTGTGAAATCGATCTGTTTTGTATATAAAAATTTTGAGATTTTCCTAAAATATTTATTCGATATAAACTTTATTTAATTTGTGTTACAAAATATAGAAATTAATATTCATGTGTTTCCTTTCGTGTGTTATTTTACATATTTTAATATTTAGTGCAAAGCTCGCAAGTTTTAAACGACAAACAATATACTTTGAATATATATGTTGTACTTGCAAAGTGATTTTTTAAATTTTTTCTTTTACAGCTTGTGTCATTGTTAGTTTAGGACACTTCTGAAACCAAGGCTCACTGTAAATTCTACATTTAAAAGCTGAAGAAGGAAACGTTACTATAGAAATATTGAAAGAACACAATCAGACTCAGCACGCATTGAAGACATCTGAGGATTTTCAAGTCAACATTTATCCTTTAAAATCTCCTATGTTTTTGATTTACTCCTTTTATAAGGGATGACTGATGTTCAAAGAGAAACACAGTTGTTCTAGTGCACGCTAAATTGAGTATTTATCAAACAGTTATAATATTGTTATAATATTCAAACATATATATATATATATATATATACACGTATGGAAAATATTGACAGTGTATGATGTGCTAAGATTTTGTACTTGTATTAAGTCATAAATCAGCATTAACTGCATCGTTCATATGTATATTATATACACAACAAGCCTTGTGAGCAAGAGATAGGTGAGCAAATACAGTGACCGTGATTGTGATTGCGGCTGAGATTGTGCTGCTCCGCTTGGTTGCTAGAACATCTTTAACTGCGTTCAAAGAGTGCCAAGTTTGTATGGAGTCCATCGTGGTACTCTGATAAATAATTCTCTCACAATAACGCGTTAAAGTATTCTGAAGAGACCTCACTTCCACTTTCTGGTCACGAAGAAGCCTGCATTTCTGCAGCATTTCAAGGAGCCACTCTTCCTCTTCATTAAGTTCTTGTAACATTATTAATAGTGAACAAAGATATAAGGTACCAAGAACCGTTCTGTGATATCTATGTTAAACACTTAAATAATTGAAAAAGACTAAAAATTTCTAAATATAAGTATATATATTGTGGGGTGAAACACAAAAGTGTAAACAAGAAATTAAGTAATTGTTTCAAGAGAAGAAGAGTTGAATTATACGTAAATATTAACACATAACACTGCGCAAATTGAGAAGACAATGTCCAACAATCCTCAGTGGAAAACGTTCCAGCCGCCAATCATGAACTCTGACCCAGCAATACTCGACTATAAGTCTATGGCTATACCAAGTCCTAAAGCCATAACGGAATATCAGCCGACAACTAATAATTATCGAAATGGTACCAATTACAGTGGTGATCATATAGTTTCACCTCCTGAATGTAAAAATTCTACTAACTACGGAAGTTATCCTGGTACACAGTCATCACCACGCAATGGCGCTACAAGATTCCCGTTTGAATTTACGGGTATGGAGACAAATGCTGGGTATACAAACGAACCTGCCACCAGTAATTCCACCTATCAGGATCAATCTGCGAATCAAGGAACACGGGAAACTGGTATAATTGAGAAATTATTGGTGAGTACTACAGATGTTATGGGACTTATCTATAATTATGAAATATATAAACAACTAATTTATACGTGGTTTTTATTCAACAGCATTCTTACGGATTCATACAGTGCTGTGAAAGACAGGCAAGATTGTTTTTTCATTTTAGCCAATTTAGCGGTAATATTGAACATTTGAAAATTGGAGATGCGGTAGAGTTTGAAATGACTTACGATCGACGAACAGGCAAGCCCATTGCAAGCACCGTTAGCAAAATTGGTCCAGTGGTTAGTAAAACAATAACAATAATAATAATAATAAAGGAATGAGTATTATAAAAAAATATAAATGTACGCACATTTCTTTTAGTCATTAGGTGATCAAAGATGCATCGGTAATGTAACCACAGAGTTACAAGCAAGTGGCGATTCGGGACGTATCACTTTCGAATACCGTGGAGAATGTTTTTTTCTGCCATATACCAAAGATGATGTTGAGGGAAACGTCACCTTACGAACTGGTGATAAAGTATCATTTCAAGTTGCAAATAATCAACGGTATGATATGTTTTTATATTACATATATATTATATACATATATAGTATTTATTAGTGAAATAAGAAAACTTATACAAGTAATAATTTCTTTTCTTACATACATAATATTTATATTCTAGAGGAGTCTTGAATGCATGTAATGTAAGGCTGGAAAATCCAGCACATCCAGTTCGTTATCGCGGAGTGGTATGCTCAATGAAAGAAAATTTTGGTTTTATCGAGCGTGCTGATGTAGTCAAAGAAATATTCTTCCACTTTAGTGAAGCTAAATCTATGAAAGAAGAACTTAGGCTAGGAGATGATGTGGAGTTTATAATACAAACGCGCAATGTAAGTAAAATAAAAACTGTATAAATGTTTCTTTGAAAAGATATGTATATGAGCAACATATGATTTAAATAAATAATGATTTAAATAATGAAGAATCTGAAAACACGTAAAAAATTATGTACATGTTACTTAATTACATATAAAAAAAATTTAGTTATAACCGTAAATCCAAAAGCATATCGACTAATTGCATTCGAACGTTTTAAAACGTGAGATTGTAATCTTTTTTGATTATCTTGATTGATTTGCTTATGGCTTTATGATTATGATTAAAATTTTTCTACATGTAATGATTTTAAAATTTAATGTTTTTCTTTTATAGGGGAAAGAGGTAGCTTGCAACATTACAAAGTTACCACCCGGCTCAATTGTATTTGAGGAAGTCAGTAACGAAGTGGTAAAAGGCCAAGTGTTGAAACCTTTGGAGAGAGGTAATGCTGCTCGTCATCAAAATGATCCATTACCTGGTCGTATTCGATACAGAGACAGTGATCATTCTGAAGTTGAAGTGCCCTTTGGCGATAAAGATCAAAAGGGTGACTTTACTCTTAGGTAATTTATGTGAATTAATAAATATATTTTAATTTTATATAGTTATATACATTGCTGTGATATAATATAAATTAATTTCTTTAATATAGGCATGGGGACTGGGTCCAATTTCGTATTGCAACAGATACTAGAGATCAGCTCAAAAGAGCTACAGAGATAATGTTATTACCAGAATCTTTCACTGTATCTGGAGAAAGACGCGAGCAAGGTGTAATACAATCTCTCAAGGATGGTTTTGGCTTTATTCGTTGTGTAGAAAGAGAGCCCAGACTTTTCTTTCATTTTAATGAGGTTCTTGATGTTGATAGAGAAATTAGTGTAGGAGATGAAGTTGAATTTACAGTCGTACAAGTAAGTAC
>NW_017259306.1:592427-596158 GCF_001594045.1 Atta colombica | reverse complement strand
TATATATATATATATATATAATTCTTTTTCATTTTAATTATGATTTTGTTCTTTTTCATAAGGATCCGTCATCATCATTCTCTAATACTCGACAAAGTGCTATTAGACTGAAACATTTGCCAATGGGTACCGTAACATTTCAAACTATTATAGAAAAAGATATATTAGGTACTGTAGCACAAGACACAAATTCGATGGAACCTGGTCTCATTAATTATGGCCAGCAGAAAAGCATTATTTTCTTCTCCAAAGATTGCGATCCTAAACATATTCCAAAATTGGGTGATAAGGTGAATTAATATAAAGTTTATATAAGAAATTTAGTCCATTTTTTTTTTAAATACTTGCTCTATATGTTTTGCTGTAAATATTTATTTAACTTTATAGGTAATGTTCAATATTGTTCAAGTGAAACGAAATAAAGAACTTGTTGCTGAAGACATATTTTTAGTAAATGCCGCTGGTGAAAAAATTCAAAATGTTAACAAAAAATCAAATGGACAAATATGTCAAGGTTTTATTGCCGCCCTTAAAGACGGGTTTGGCTTTATTGAGACAGTAAATCATGATAGAGAAATATTTTTTCACTACAGGTGAGAGATATACTTTAATTTTTATGAACGATGCATACATATATACATATACATATACGTGTGTGTGTGTGTGCGCGCGCGCGCGTGTGTGTGTATGCATAAATAATATTTTATTCACAGTAATTTTGAAGGCGACGCTAGTACATTGGAATTAGGAGCCGATATCGAATGTACAATTAGTAATTCGAGCAATGGAAGAGGTTCTGGAGGTTGTGTAGCTGCTGATCATGTTAAACTGGTATCTCGCGGAAGTATTCCCAGGCCAACACCTGTTAGTGAGGTACTCGACGGTACTGTAGTGCGACCACTGCGAAGTGCAAATCCCGAGCAAACTGAGTACGCTGGTTTGATCAAGATTAATCCAACTAATGAAGATGAGGAGACGCCAGAATATGAATTCGGAATCATGGGACTTTCTAACAAACGGGAGCTATTGCAGGCTGGCGATCCTGTGCAATTACAGGTCGATTCAGCAGGTCATGCTTGTAACATCATAGCCGTCAGGAAAAAAAGAAGAGCTACTGTGGACGCGATGAAGGGTCCTTTCGGCTTTCTCGCTTACGAAGTCGATGAGGGCAGAAAATTATTCTTCCATGTAAGTGAAGTTCGAGATCATGTTACGCTGCAGCCGGGAGATCAGGTAGAATTCGTTTTGGTTACTAATCAACGCACTGGTAAATCGTCAGCATGCAACGTAACTCGATTAAGGTAAATTAATTTTTTAAATTTTTTTTATAAAGGGTCTTTCAATAAGGACGCTCGATTTTTAAATATAAATAAAACAAGTTGTGTGCAAGACATCCACTCAATTTTTTTTTTATTTGAAAGAATATTTTATGACATTAAGTATGAAATATAACGTCGCTCAAATGTCCACCGCGGCTTCGCTTGATGACACGTATTCGGGCGATCCAATTTTCGATGACTTTCTCGCATAAATCTGGCTGAATTTGCTGGATGGCGTTTGTTATGTTGACTTTGAAAGCATTCAATTATTTGCGGTTTATTCGTATAGACCTGCGATTTAAGATAGCCCCAAAGAAAGAAATCTAAAGGCGTTAAATCGCACGATCTCGGTGGTCAGTTCACATCGCCGCCGCGCGAGGTAACCATGCCCTCAAATCGCTCGTGCAGAATGTCCATCATAGCATGCGGTGTGTGGCGCCATTCTGTTAGAATCACATATTATCCATATCATCCATTTTAGGCCACAAGAAGTTGCTTATCATCGATTTGAAACGCTCGCCGTTGACGATTATGGCAATGCCCGCTTCGTTTTGGAAGAAGTACGGACCGATGATTCCGCCAAAATCCGCACCAAACAGTGATTTTTTCGGGATGCATTTGGAGCTGGTGTATCTCGCGTGGATATCGTCCCAAATTCGACAATTTTGCTTGTTCACATATCCATTCATCCAAAAATGGACTTCATCGCTAAAGATGATTTGTTTAGCGAAACTTCCAACTGCTCCAGAACCCAATCAGCGAACACACCGCGTTGTCTATAGTCGTTTACTTTAAGTTCCTGGGTCAGTTGAATTTTATAGGGGTGCAGACCCAAGTCCCGACGCAAAATTCGCCAAGTTGAAGTCGCAGAAAGGCCAAGTTCTTGTGAACGACGAGAAATTAACTGCCTCGGGTTTTCCCGTACACTCTCACACACAGCAGCGATGTTTTCAGCAGACCTTGCGTTTTGACGTACTGGTGTTGGCTGATTATTTATCGAACCAGTTGACTTTGGTCGAATTTGGCCACCAAATGTCGAATAGTCGACTCGGCAGGACGGTTGTGGCGAGGATAAAAATCACGTAATGCACGGAACGTTTTTCGAACTGATTTTGATAATAAAATTTTATGATTTGCACATGTTGTTCAATACTATGACCTTGGTGATTTGCCATACACTATTAAACAATTCAACAAATTTGACAGATGTCACTTTAACAACATGGCTATTATGATCTAACAAATTTCGAGCGTCTCTATTGAAAGACCCTATACTAATGGCAGTGTAATTTTATTTACAAATTTTTATTACTAGTGATACAGTTCAGCAACGACCCGAGCGATTAATAAGTCGATTACGTACTACATCGCTAGAAGATTCAGGCCCAAAATTAACTGTGGTCAGGCAACCAAGAGGGCCTGATGGTACGCGTGGATTCAACCAGGAAAGATGTCAGCGTATTCCTGGTGCCATAGAAGAATAATGCACCTGGGCAGCTAATGAGATTGGGCTATTAATTATTCAAATTGTAATCTACAATTGTTTTTAGTCCATACACTTCGAGATTACTATTGTAAACATGGTCGTAAACGTTTGCCAAATTCAGACTAATGTGACAACAATAATTATAAATGATAATAATCTGAAAATGGATAGTGACCAAGGGCCGAAATAATATAAAAGTAAAATGAAAACAAAAAATGAACAACGATTCATTTTATCACCTCATAAAGGGAGGAAAAACGGGAGAAAAAAAAGGCGATTTGTCTTACATTCAGATGTTAGATTTTATTCTAATACGTAATTGGTTTCTCTCTTTAGTTAATTTCCCACATCTTCATGAATTTATTACTAAGCTACCTATTTGATGTTATTTTTTTGAACGTAAAATGGATAGTTTATAAGATTTGTCAAAATTTTTTATTAGTTTTCTATTTTCGTGCATGTTCGGTAAATATATCAATTCATTACTTAAAAATAACAAAGTACCCAAAGATATCTCAGAATATTTACAGGTTGGATTGCTAGCTACCTGTTTGTATTTGAGATCTTGTATTTGTGTCTTTATAAAAAGTATCTTTATACATGTTGATATACAATCTTTTATAATTTATATGATTTATTTTGAAATTCGTTTTATCTATTATGTACATTATATGTGATATAAATGTACAATGGTAAAAGAAAAAGAAAGAAATTACACGCGAAGTGATATTGATACAAAAAAGATTGAAGGAAAACATCCTGCAGTACAGATTCTTTACCGGAATTTGCTGAATTTTATTATGAGTAGTGTATTTTGTTATAATAAATTACGATATTGAGTCACTCTGTTAAGACGGTGTCTATAAATTTGTAAAAAAGAAAAAGAAGAGTTATGACTGGCCAACTGTTTATCTTAGATAATATAT
>NW_017259306.1:586174-592327 GCF_001594045.1 Atta colombica | reverse complement strand
TATATATATATATACATAAATATATATATATATACATGTCGTTAAGTTCCTCTAATGCAGTGTTGTAAAATCAAATTAGTGTGTATTACTAATTCTGTGGACATACACAATGGAAATTACAAAAAAAAAGATATGTAAAAAGTAAGACGTTTTATAAGTTTTGCCATTTGAAACGGTAAGCGAAGTACGTGTGGCATTATTGTAGAGATATGAGAGAAATAACGTAAATAAGGTAAAGTACATAACACAAGCACGATACAAACTAAGCGCTTGTCCCAAAACTCATGGATCCAACACATCATGTGCATACATATTGTAAAATTATTGATGAATAAACAGTAAAAGCATCGAAATATATCTACCTTCTATAAGACGTCAGAGCTCTTTCAAAACCGTAAAGTTATTTTGCGGTGTAACTTACGAAGGTCCCAAGAATATTCTGAATAGGGATGGAAATGAGAGATGGAACGGCGTACGATTGTGTGTTTTAATATTTATTATGTATGTACAAAGATGTGTGTAAATATGTTTTATGAAACGCGTTTCTTTCCTTGTATGTATGTATGTATCATATTAAGACAAATTTGTATTTCAGATGAAAGTAAAAGGAGAGATTCGAGTTAGATCACCACACATTCGTAAGGGAATTGTCCTCGGAAAAGTGTATTGTCTGGTCGTGGACAAGCTGTAACATATAATTATTCATATTGATTTTTTTCTTTCTCATTTGCATCGTATACTTTATATGTTGAATGAAAAATTCGAGAAATGCAAAAATTTTTTAATATTTAATAATATACCATTTTTTATTCTACCAAAATGTTCTTCATTTTCTAATTTTATTCAATCATTCAAGTGATTCAATATGTAAAGGTTTAATGTTTAAAAAAAATTTAAGCGTTGTAGGCTGAAAGTTCAGTTGAATTATTGTCATTGAAGGTACTAACGTGTCTCGCAGTAAGTGCCGTAGAATCCAGTTCCTTCGCAACGACATTTAAATCCGGGCTCCGACGATATTTGAGAACATGAACCTTCGTTCAGGCAAGGTTTCGATCGAGAACATATGTCGCTACGTCTTCCTACAACGAAACAAATTAAAATTCTTAAGCATGTAAGATACATCGTCAATGTGTCTATTATTCTACAAATTTTAACAGTTCAAGAGCAAGTATCGTTTGTCATTACCTTTCAGTGCTAACTTGCAATCATCATTGTTGTCATATCTGTATTCGGATTTGCAGCCGTAGCCACAACTGCATTGTGCATTATAGATGCGGCATCCGTATCGCATCTGATCCAACTCGCATCCCTTCGACAATATAACTCCTGGCAAAGAAGTTTGGCGTTAATTAGACTCCGTTGAACAAGTACAACACTATTGAGCTATTTTATTTGAGCAATACCTCTGGTATCTTTCTAACAAATAGATGTTTTGATTTGATTGGACTCGATTTTTTAATAAAAATATTAGGTATATGATTTTCAAATAATTGACGTAATCAAGTATTTACAATTTAAGTAATTTAAAAAATAAGGAATTTCTAATGCTCAATATCTATAGTAGAGAAAAAATTATAAAACATCGTTTCTCAATTTCACAAACTAACTTTAACAGAATTTAAATTTCAAATTAAGTGATATACGAAGATATACTATAATAATTTTAAATATAAAATAATGCGAGAGATAAATAATGGATGCCTTCGACATTTTTCTTAAAAAAATTATATGTACATTAGTCGAAGAAATTTCAATGAAAAAGATATCTGATAATTCTGAAAAAATAAAAGAATGAAGAAGAAATAATAAGAATAAACTCTTTTTTCGACATGTGTTTATTAATAACTATTTTAATGCTTATTATCAGAAGAATTAATAGATGCGATTCTATTAAATTGGATTCTATATTTATTAACTATCTACATTATTTTTAGGTGAATGTACCACAGAGTGTAGTGGAAATATCTACGGTTTATTTACCCCAGGGAGAGATAGTGGCGTTTTAACGAAGACGAATGTTTGCGGCCGGATGTGCTCGGCTGCACTTCCCACTTGTCTAAATTGATAAGCGTTTCACGAGATAGAGGATACCGTGCGTGGGCTAATCGATTTTTAGATTCGTTTACTCTCGACCTAATGACATGACGTTCGTGATTTCTTTTTCGCCAATGTGCTGATATATTACAGCGACATATATCCAGTAATTTTTTTATGTTTTTAAAACGAATTCTGCGCTCACGTATTTTTTCAGTCGATTCATTCAAAAGTAATTATTAATTACAGACGATATATGGCCTATTATAACAGCATAATCTGCAATAAAAGCAAGCGTGTGTGGGATGTTCATCATTGAGAGCGCTGTTCATTATCGGTATGAGTTTATCATTTGCTTACTCAGAAAAAATAAACTAAGAGTGCGTTTTATACATATATTACTGCTATCACACATACATTACTCTCATTCTATGGGAGATTAAGTTTGCTGAAGAGACCGAATTCCACGAAATATTATAGTCTTTAAAAATTAAAAATTTTTCATTCGATAATTTATAGTGAAACATTAGAAGAACAATTTTAGAATTATTATCTAAAAAAAGAAATAAATAACATTAAAGAAAAATCATATTTTATATCGCAAAGAATAAAATATAATAACAAGAAAAAAATGATTAGAACACTACCGTTAAGCGATATACTAATTGCTAAATTTTTAACTGAGAAATGTTTTTGATGTATTGATGAGTATATTGATATATTTTGTTTATCTTCTAATTGTTATAATTTCTATTACTATCTTAATTTATTTATATATTTATTTATATTTATTTATAATCTCTGACGTGTAATCAAATGCACAAGTAAATGACATACATTTACATCGTGCGCTTAGATCGCGACCTATACGATAAGTTTTCATTTAATTTACAGGGATAAACAAGAACACCTATTGTATAAGCCTAAAGATCGAATGTTCCCATCTTTTGGTAAATTTTATCTGTTAGATAAATCTGATAATCCGCGCATGTGATTGATTAATCTTGCTATTTACTCAACAGGTAAAATTTATCAAAAGACGGAACAACCGGACCTAAATGCACGATGTAAACGTAGGCAATATTCCAGTGATCGGACATGTATTTAATGTACACTTACGCAAGGTTTATTATTAATTTCTCTCTCTTGCTCTTTTCATTGTAATATAATTTAATAAAGATTATATTAATAAAGATTATTTTAAAAACGTTTGAGATTAATAATAATATAAAGTTTTGTGTAAATGTATTCGAATATAAGTGTATGTCTGATTACTGATTTACCTTATTGTATATTTGATGAGATATTTATCAAAATCTTTAGTATTTTAAAATGTCTTTACTTATAATTTGAACTTGATATTTTAATATGACATACCCATTGTTAGGAGGAGTAGCGCAACTGAGAGCGTCAATCTTGGTAGCATGATGTTTCCAGATGAGGTGAGACAAGAAACGTCAAAAAGCCCCGCGAAGAATATCGTAAACGGCGATAATCCAAGAGAAGAGGGAAGATCGTCAATCGTTTGACGTTTTCTTGGTAGGCTTTTGTCGTTGGTCCAGTATCAAAGGTCGACAGACTCCACAGGGGACACAGGGTCAGTGCGGTCTCTCTTCGCGTGTTCTCTTGTCAATGTTGTAACGGGAGAAGCGCTCGCCGGTACTGTTCAGAGCCAATAGCGGTCAAATCGACCGAATCTGCCGACTTGTGGCAGCTAACTGTCGTGGACCGCTAAACTAGTTACGATCGTGCGGAAACCGTCCAATCGCTGAAGAACTTTATGCGTGGGGTGAAACTCGACGTCCGTCAACGTTTGCAGTGGTGCCTGAGACATGAAATCATGCAATTCTTTAATTTTTATGTAACATTAATTAAATACGGTTTATTAATAAGATTGAAATTGTTCATTTAAAATATAATATACACTCGTAAAATTTTAGACTGTATTAAGAGAAGAAAAATTTAAATTCCGTAAAATTTTTCTTGCTAATTTTATATTTAAAGTTTTTAACACGTATAGAGAATCGCAATCAAGAATATTTAAGGATATTTATGGAAATCATTTTTGGAGTTAATTTAATATTTTCTAACGTGAGGAACTATATTTGCATTTTATGATTACTTAAAATGCAGTATAAAGATATTATTTGTAGTGTCTTTATTGTGATTTCTCTCTCATAATTTAACATTTATATATTTTTTTATTTTCTGATAAAGTTTTACGACTTCAGCTTTTGTCTGCTATCACTGTGCGACTGTGTGCATGCTACGAAATTATCGGTCTTTGCAACACAGTGTGTCTATTTTCGTCATGAAAAGAAGACTGCGTCTTTTTGGATTCGAGACAAAAAAATAATTCCAAAGAATTGACATTTTTCGCAGGCAATTGTCGAATTGATCAAACCAGTCAGCTATACTATAGAATAAATTTCATTGATAATTTATGACATTACTTTCGTTTTTGAATCATATAAAATTCTTGTACTAATGAGTGATTATCTTTATCGAACAAAATTTTAACTAACAGATTTAATGACGTATTATCATTATAAATAATATGCTATCATCTTCAGAATTCGATAACATTTGACACTGGCAGCTGTAAGTCCGGAAATTGATGAAATGTGTCGTGGCGGCAGACCTCTAAAATTTACAGCTATACAAAGAAAATTTAATAAAATTTCCTCATCTCATAAAATGAGATCAAAATCGATAGTGTATAGTATGTTTTGTACAAATAATTTGCATAATGCAGAAGATTATAATTTTAACCGACATAAGATTGCATTAATAAAAAAATAGACATTCACATTTATTACATAATTAAAATAATTTATTTTAAAACAGGTTTTGCTCTTTAAAATAGATTACAAAAATGTAAAGGCACTTTATTTACCTATTATTAAATGGTACTTAATTGTATATTCTATTAATGAATATTTTACATCTTTAATATAAGATATCAAGTTAAGGCAGTGACAATTATTTTAATACAATATATAATTATTTTAATACAATATATCAAATATTTTAAAAATGTATTCTACATGTTATTATAAACATTCTGGAGGATTCAAAACACAATTTTATTGATTCATTGTTGTAGAATATTTGTATATATTTCAGCTGAAACGTCAAGTAGTATTGATAAATTTATATAACATGGCATTTGGCAACGCTAATGGATCATTCTGCCGCATCAGTTTCTTAGTTGTTTTTATTTTATTTAATTCATTTTCTCTATTATTTATATGTGGCACATTTTCTAAAGCTGGAATATTCATATTCTGAAAAGAATTTTTAAAATGAAATTAGAGATTATTGATTTTTTATTCACTTTCATAATACGTTTTAAAATGTTAGTACCTTACATAAATGTTTGATCGTGTTGTTCGTGGATCATTGTTGCCCTTCGGGATTGAATCAGACCCGATTGTCTATTATACAATTCTCTAACCAGGCTGTCTTTTTCTTGTTCAAGTAACACTATTCGTTGACTCTTTTTGCTTACTTCCTGTTTTGATGTTACATAGAAAAAAAATAGATTACAATGATTTGCTGTTTTTCGTATATAATGCATTATTCATATAATACATTATTGTTATTATTATTATACATTACCTCGGTTAATCTGTGATTCTGTTGTTTAAGCCTTGATAACATATCTTGCTGAAGTTGAGCCGAAGTCGGAGCACTCAAAAACGCGAGATTCATATGAAGGGGAAGTCCTCCGCGTTCCCAGCTGCTTATCAAAGCGGCTAGATGTCGATTTACTTCCAAGACACGCGCACGTTGTAATTCCAAACGCTCTTGCTGTGCTTCTGTCCATTGTTCCTATGTGAAATATAAACATACATAGTTTGTATAGAATTCTACATGAGATCAGAGAATAAAAAATATCTTCTATACCACGTGAGAACCCATTCGTCCGAGGTGCTTAATCTTTTCTTGAGTGGCTGATATTTGCTTCAAATACCATTCTCTAGCTTTATCAACAGCAGCTAGACCTTGAAGCAATACATCCTTCTCTTGCTCAATTTGTTTCATCCTTTTCATCTGAAAGTATTATGTATTGTGAAACCATTTTTCAGAAATATCAAAAAGATATTAAATAGTGAT
>NW_017259306.1:584261-586074 GCF_001594045.1 Atta colombica | reverse complement strand
GCTGGTCGAAATTAGGAATAATTCTATATGTAATTTATTTTAAATAACTTAAAATTTAAATATATTTAGAATTATTATTCTAACATCTAATTTTGACTAATAGTCAGTGCTTCTTACTTAATTGATATATTACATTAATTAAAAAATAATTAAAATTATAGATACATGTCTTTCATTCTTAAGAGATATGTATCACTGTTAATATTTAGTTAGTGCATACCCAGAACCAATCACCAAGGGTTAGTCGGGAGTCCTAGAGGATAACATCTTTACCATATTGTAATCAATACCATTCTGCAACGTGTGCCGCCTGGGCTCTCTGCGACGATTCAATAATTTCTTGGATTGGAGACCGAGTTGATTACTTTGTATATCGACTGCTTTACCATCACCCAGGACTCTGGTTGGTCTCAGTAATGTTCTGGCATCTGATCTATAATTTATAGCTTGCAGCTGACGCTTTTCTTTGTCATCACTCATCATGAGACCCATCTGCCAATTTTGCAGCGCAGTCCTAATTTCAGACTTGTCAAAGTTACGCTCCAGGCCCATCGTTCTACCTTCCAGTGCAGCACCAGTTCGTGGTGGTTTCGGTGGACCATACACTTTGTTGATCTTCGGTTCGATATTTCTTCCATCCATCAGCTCCAACTGCGTGTTCATGTCCTTGCGATTGGCCAGCAATTGTGGCATACTAAGGGTACGTTGCTGGGATATGGCATTATTCGGTCTTATAGCGGCGGTGTTAGGTGAGGTCCAGGCTACCTTGTTCTGATTGTCAGGAATGAGTATTGGTGCGGATGGCGGCCTGTTGGGCTGACCATCGTGTTTCTTTGCATCTGCCTCTGCCTGTATCTGCAATAGGCAGATCTTTAGACCAGCACAGAATCTTTCGAACGATAGCATCCCATTCGGCGGTGTGACTTTTTTCAGGCTGTCCAGCACACCCTTGGGTAGACCCTGCGTGCCATCGTCCTGCCAGCGACCTTCGATGTCAGCAAACTTGACGAAGCCGATATTTTGATCATCCATTATATCGAACAAAGTGCGCATCGCATTGACAAAATGCTTCGGTAATCCGTCTACCGTTGACATTTGTATTTGCGCCATATTTGGTCAGGATTTAACCTCAGAACAATATCCGTTATGTGTCTTTCTAGATAACGGCAGCTACATCATTGAAAGCGATTAGAAGTGATTACTTAACTGATTGTTCTCTACAGATGTGCTTTCCCTGCGTCCTTCCTCGCACACATATCTGATAAATTATTGTTGTTTCTTGCTAGGATTCAGCGATCACATTGTCATACACCATTTACGATTGCCACAGGTGGCCACAGGTTATTTCCTTCACAGATTAACCTCCTCTTGACTCTCTCACGCGGCCATATGCAATCATGCGTTTTAAAAATCAATTATATAATGTACCGCTAGATGGCCGTACTAGAAATATCAGCTGGAAATATTTACATACATTATCCTTAACATTCATATTCCATTGTTGGGCATTTATTATATTTCGATTCTAATTTCTGACAAGAAAAGCGAATTTTTCTTTACTTTATACATCTACTTTTGACTAATGACAACTTTTATTTTATGCATTTAGTATGAATGCACATGAATATTTATATGTATAATTATATTATATATTTAATAAGTATAAATCAAATAAATATGTATAAATAAAAATATATGTGATGTATACATATAATAATACATTTTTTTTTATAAAATATATTGATTTTAATAAAATATTATGATAATAGTATATAAAAAATAGAATAGAAAAATAGTATAAAAAAAATAAAAC
>NW_017259306.1:583626-584161 GCF_001594045.1 Atta colombica | reverse complement strand
TAATAAAATATTATGATAATAGTATATAAAAAATAGAATAGAAAAATAGTATAAAAAAAATAAAACATTTGTTTAACGTTATAAAACTTAATAATAAATTAATATTAACCAACTCAGAATTTTTATAACAATATTTTTTAATTATTGAAAAATGTTAAAATACATAACAAAATAATAAAAGTTATTATTGCGCCAATATTTAATTCATTCATTACATTTATAATGCATTCTGTAATAAATGTAATAAGTGAATAATTACTCATAAGAACATTTAATCTTTTTGTGTTTTCATGCATATATTAGATCGATGTGGCGATTATGGCATAGACAATAGAGAATTACGTGGCTGCTCTCTGTGCTAAAAATCTGAGTTTAAATCCCACACATATACATATATTAGATCTGCATATTAAAGGATTTTATCGGCAGAATTTTATTTGACTGTTATTCATATGACAAGTTATTAAGACAACTTATTAAAAAAAAAGATAAAACGGTGAATTGGGATAGATTGTCTCTTGTTGAATAAAATATT
>NW_017259306.1:575681-583526 GCF_001594045.1 Atta colombica | reverse complement strand
TAAAATTTAAAAACGAAAACAGATGATGAATTAAATTCTGGGTAGAATTTCTTCTTGTCTTGAAATAAGAATGGATATAAAAATTTATCCAGAATTTTGTATTCAAAATTTTTGTACTTTGCATAAATAAATATGCGTATGATAAATTCTTGATATCATTATTTAATTGTCGATATCGGTAAAAATTTTAAATTCTCGAAAATCAGCAAATCTAAACATAATGCAACTCCAAATATTCCTTGAACAAGAGAAATGTTTTTTACTTAAATTTATTTATTTTTTACTAATAATAAAATTTTATTAGAAAAAATTGAAGCAAAATTCAAATGATGAAAAAAAATGGAAATTTATTAAAACATTAATCATTAATTTATTAGAATAATTAAACATTATATTTATTTCATGGATTAGAGAGGCTTAAATACAAATTATTGTATTTTATATTTATAATTGTTTTTAAAACTAAAAATTAATAAAATTTAAGATCTAAATCAGAAATGATTGATTGTTCAATATCGAATCAATACTGATTCAACATCGTTCAAATTAATCATATTGATTCAATGTCGAGCGACTAATCATTTCTGGCTGAGAAATAATGAAGATGAATAGAATATAAGTTGGATAGGAAGATTTTTATTATCTTTGCACATTTTTTAATCTCACACAATGTATCTCGATAATATTCTACATAATATATTATTCGTACATTTAATAGAAACAGAGTCAGTGTTTATATTATAATATGTGAAAAGATTAAAAGATACATTTAAAAGTGTTGAATGTATAATGTAGAATGACTATTGAAAATTTAATGCCTATAAAATTTTCCTTTTTATTTTTTGAAGAGAGAAGCTTCTGCTCAAAGATCATTATGTTCTCTATATTATTACATAAATAGTTAACATTTCAATCTATTATTCACATTAAAACGTATTCTAAAATAAGATGATTTAACTATAATACGATGTTTCAGTATATTTTCTTTTCTATTCGAATCTAATAGAGGTTATTTGTTATCAATAAATTATTTATTCTTAGGTTAACGAACTGGATAAATAAAGATGGTCTTTTCTTTAATCCATCTATTTTACGCAACAGTACGTTTTTTAACATTTTATAAGTTCGCGCTTCAAAATAATTATATTTTTGGATTATTATATATGACTATAATTGTAGATCTTCATGTAAGACAGAGATTTCTACATTACTAGGCATGCGATACTAAGGACGATGTCACTTAATTCTTCATAGTAACATCTTTATTATCATAATGTGATTGCTGATCTTGAGGATGAGTTTCCTCAGCGTTGGGACTGTTATCTTGATCATCGCTATCCGAGGACGAATTATCATGCGTCATGTCGATGCCATGCGTTAGCAGGCTCGTTATTCTTTCGACATCGACAGTATCATCCTGCTCATGAATCTTTTTCAGGGCGTTCGATACTATGCATAGATCGCCTCGCAACTCGCTAACTACTGCTGAAATCTTTTGGGCATCCGTCAACACTTCCACCGATTGAGTATACGGATTGTACCGTATCCCGAAGGGTCGTTGAATCTGATTAGCAAACGCGCTGGAGAACATAAGCGGCAATATAGTAGCAACATGAAAGATATATTTTTCTTTATTTTGAATGTAAAGAGAAGGGGAATGATAGGCAAAAACCAGTGAAATGTAAAGATATAAAAAAAGAAGATAATCACCGCATTTTTTCCTTTGCCTCTTCTATGCTATCCGTATAGTAATACGCATTCTGAAACGCTGTGATGATGCATTCCTGCTTACAAGTGATGTCCGGTTCGAATCTCATGGTTTTCTCGGGGGTGGTAACAGCATGTCTTAATTCTGCCACCGATGATAATAATCCGGCCCCATAAACGCGTAACATACCATCTTGCTTACACAAACCGAACTCCACCGTGAAGAAATACAGCTGGAAAGACAGAAGTCGAATGCGTGGAAGAGAAAAGAAATATTTTTCTATATTTGAAGACTTACGGTTGCCAGTTTGTCTATATCTTCATCGGACGCGCCGAGAGAAGCCAGACCGAGTTCTTGAGAAAATTGTGCGAAGCTTGGATTCGCAAGCAGCGGCATGTGGCCCAATAATTCATGGCAGCAATCTCTGCAAATTGCGCAATATTGCAATTGTTTTAAAATATCGATAGCAGTGAAGGAAAGAATGATTTAGGAGTTTTATTTCATCATCAATGTTTATATTTTGGTCTTATACAGTATATTGTTTGATCTTTTATAAAGAACGTTTATAGAGAAGCTTACGGCTCTGGCGTATAAAATGGATCGGAAGAGTGTCGAATATATTGCGTGCAATGAAACACTCGGAAAGCGAGGCCGGAGAGGAAATCCCGCGGTGTCAGATAACCTGCGACTGGGCGAAGTTGAAATCCTGTCGTTCCTGCATTTATATCGATTCTTGTTTAAACAAGTTATTATTACTTCCGCGAAATAACAGATTAATTACGTAATAGTTTTACTCACGTTTCAGGAAAACGTTTATATCTTGCAGTTGTGGTATGTTGTCTTCTCTAATTGAAAGATAAAAATATCGAATATTTTTTATGCTACTTCTGTAAATTGATATTTCGCTTTATTTATTAAAAAAAATATATTTTTAAATATAAGTTATTTTTGAAAATGCACATGCATTTTTTGGATATTGATAATTATTAATTTTTTAAATGTAATTATGGACAAATTTCGTATTAAATATTTGCTAGATGTACCTGTATCCACAATACTTGACTAGCTTCGGCCAATTTTCCAAATATTCCTTACACGCGTATTTTTGATAGAGTTGATGCAGTTCGCGGAAAACGGTTCCCCTAAGACACATAAATTAACAATTTTGTTATATTTTACAATCTTTTTACATTTCGATAATATTGTTAAGTTTAATTTGTTTATCTTTGCAATATATTTCAGTATACTTTTTTTATAATTAGCTGAGTATTATTAAAGCATTATTAAACAATAAATGAATTACATTAAATTGTTCAAACGTTTGGCTTTTACCGAAAAGCTTTCGTTTTAATTAAATTTGCTGAAGCGATGATGTTTGCTATATGCGTCACTGCATTTAAGTCAGAGAGATTGCATTAGCTGAGTTGCTCCTCTCTTCTCACGCTGAGGGTAAATCAAATTGACGCAATTAAGGGTGCATTCAGCGTGTGCCAATCTTACTTCGATTCGTACTTTACAAAGAGACACATGAAGGAAGAGAGAGAGAGAGAGAGAGAGAGAGAGAGAGAGAGAGAGAGATGTGGGGGAGGAAGGAAGAAAAAAAACAAACTGACTTTCTCATTTCGAAAGGGGAGTTTGCAAGGAAGATACTGAGCAAATATATAACTTAAGTATCGAGAAATAAAAATGATTCTTCTATCTATGTCAATTGCCTTCATGTACACGGAGGCACGTTTGCAGTTCTGTCCGTAGCTTAATGAGAAGAAGTTATATAGGGTATCTCGAAAGACAATAGAATTGATTCGCGCGACTTAAAATATAAATAACGATTTTTAATATGATTGCAAGATATTTTCGTTAATTGTTTTATTTATTGTTAGTCTTTCTTCTTTTTTTCAAAAAATGTTACACGTTCAATTTTTGAAAACCATAATCTTTTACATTCCAATACGATATCTTTTCAAATCTTTATGATAATTTAAAATGTGATTTGATAAAAAGTATTTTCCTTTTTACGAAGAATTTTGCAAACGTACCAGGTTCTGATCTCCTCCGGCGTGTACTGCACTCTCGGTATTGGTTGACCACTAAAACATCATATTACTTGTAATTGTAGGGAAAAGGGAAGGGAGAAATCTTTTTACTTTACTTACTATCTGTAATTGTAAGCGATGTCGGCGAATTCCTCGCGGCGTTTACGATACACGGTATCCTTGAAACCCTACAATTGCCGAATAATTTTGTTAAAGCACGCAGTCGAGAGCAAGAAGGAGGAATTGCAGTAACATGTTTACGAAAACATGCGGTAAACTTACGGGATGGTCCGCATCCAATTCCGAGCCATACATGAGAACTTTTTGCGCCCGATCGAGGTCGGATATTTTCCGCGGAAACCAGGGCATGTCTACATCGCTAAAATCTTTAAATCCGATATAAGCGTGTTGCTTATATGATATTCCATTAACAAAAATCTTGAAAATGAAAGATAGAAGCGATAAAGACATTCCATGATAAAACTTTGATACAAATTCTACCAGACTTGCAATTTTAACTTTTGCTAAAGGGATGAAGTGTAAGTTGTAACGATAAACTTTGGAGTGTAAGTTGTAACGATAAATTGATCGCATTCGAAGAAATTTGATATCCCTTTTGATTCCTCTTTTGCGAAAGAGAGATCGTACGTACAACCAAATACTTTATTTTAGAAACTTTAAAACAAATGAAAAGAAGGGATTTAAAATAAAGAAAATCTCTAAAGTTCTTAGAGTATCATAAATATTATATTAATGAAAATACGATGAGAAAATTTAATAAATTATTAAATTGTTAAGTAATTAAGTATTTGACTTAAAATAGAGTAACAAATAAATAAATAATATTTTATTATTAAATTAGTTTTTATTAATTTATTCTATTATAAATTTAATAATATTTTGTTATTAAATTAGCTTGCGATCTGTTTTACAGGCAGTTGTGTCAATTTACGCTACATCCCGATTTTATATTTAAAATTGTATTATGAAAAAATAAGAAAGAAAAAAAATGTAAATAAAACTGATTTAAGAAATTATAAACATGTAAAACGATGCAATACTATCAATATATAGCTATTATTACTTAACTACTTTATTGTTTTATTGCTTTATTATTGCTTAACTACTCAATTTGCAAAAGAAAATCGTAAGAATTTTATTTTCGTGTTTGTAGAATTCATTTTTAGCCGATTTTGCATAGAAACAAGCCACAAATATACAAATTATAAGTTTTTACTTTTTTAAATATTTAAACAGATAATGTTTTTTTTATCAGTATTAATAAAGTGCAATAATTAATTTTTCCGAAAAATAAAAGGATATTTCTTTAAAAGACCTATATTAGTCAATGACTCTCTTTCCTCTACTTATTTAGGTATTTGAAATTGAAAGCTATAATTCTCAATTTACGAAAAGAAACATAAATAAATCCAAATCTAATGAAATTTTTTCTATTGCGATTGAGATTAAAATATTTTCTGACCAAAGCTGCAGTTTATCGTATCGGAATTTAAATATATATCAAGATATACGTATAACAATACGTTTACAGTGACACGTGGTTATTGCAATTGCGTTTAACTTGGCTCGATAAATTTGATTAATGTTATTATACACATTATAGACTCACCGAAGCTTGTCGCAGTCGAAAGAGAAGGCGCGCGTGATATATTTCCAATCTGTTCGTAATGAGCGAGATTAATAGCCGCTACTTCGCGATTCAGCATCTTCATCAATTGTTCCATTTTCTTCGGATCGCACTCGACATCCACGAGAATATCATACTCGGACCCGCGGCGCAGTGACTTCCTCGATTCAATGTGCACGACATTTATACCTAAATCCTTTGTGCGATAAGGGAAAGGTCTCTATTCAATAAGCAAAACGTGCGATCATATACGATTTGGAATTTTAGAAGCAATTTTTTCCCGTACTAACTGTTGCAAATTTATAATCTCATATTAATAAGATAGAAAGGAAGATCAACAAGGCAATCAAAAAAATTTTTTTACCAAACTTTATAGTATTTTTTAATCATCAGATTTCCGATTGTTCACTCGATTAAATTTATTAAACTTAATACTTATAAAAAAAGAACTAAGGAACTAATATAATTTTGACGTAGGTGTAAACCTACTAAAAATAGAAAATATAAAACGTACCTGAAATACTTGAAGTGCTCGTGCCAAGCCACCGACTTGATTCTTCAAGGAAAATATCACAGAATTCTTGTTGTCACTAGTTGAATTATTCTCATTCTCGGGGATCTAAACGAACGAGAGACCGTATCTGTTTAATAAGTTGCTTGTCTGAATTTTTATGTTTATTTTTATAAAATCGGTTTTAGGATTTTTATAAAATTCAATTTTTTGGGTCAACTCCAACTGAAAAAATTGAAAAGTATCGGCAAAAAAGATAAAAATATATTAAATTTACAATCAGTATTTATAACAAATATATAAATGAATTAACGTTTCTCTTCTAAGATTAATTAATATTTATTATATTTACTTTTGCATATATAATTTGTTTCAAAAGTAAGAAAATATTCTAATCACATTTAAAGACTATGTAAGAGTAAATCAGAATAATAATAATGCTTATAAGAGCCAAATACAAGATGTAATGAATGACACGTGTAATGAATTTATTCAATCAATACATTAACAGACGTTTCGATCCTATATTGCGGATTATTCTCAATATCGCAAAAAATCATTTAGAATTTAAAAATACAAATTTAAAGCACATAAAAAAAGAGGAAATAAATTTTGCGACATGCAGCGATACATGTTTTATGAAATGTAGACGTGTTAAAAATATAATGTCCAAGCGCATTTTCGTTTTAATTACTAAGTTAATTATGAAAAATTTGTCAACAAATTAAACATTTATAATAAATAATTAACAATAAGTGATTAGACGATTAACAATAGAACAAAATTGTAAATGCAAATAAATAAAGTCTCCTTTTATTTATTTGTAAATGATTAGACTTACATGATAGACACAAGAACAAGTCACTCAGTAAACGCAATAGTTCTATCGTTCGCACTCATGTAAAAGACGCAATCGAAAATTAAAGTATGTATAAACACTGATAAAGATGATAAGAAGAGAGAAGCATCAAGTAAATTAGAATATATAGATAAATAACTTTATAAATAAATTAGAATATATAGAGTCAAAATTTCGTATCATTTTTAATGTTCAAGATAAAAATCATTTCATAGAGAAACAAATAAATGACTTGAATATTAAAAATGGCAATCCGACTATATAAGAGTTTAAGATTAACTATAAACTAAAAAAAAGAAGATAATTTTTAAATTATTCTTGTGCGCGATTTCACTTGTCATAATGTTTGTAACTTTAACTGAAATCACTAGTTGTCAATCTATATTTTCTCAAAAATTATACAGCAACATACGTCGCGCGATTTATGTAGTGGACTTCCTTCCTTGACAGCCCAACTTTCGCCTCTTCTGTACAGCCACACCCCGAGAAGACTTTTTCCTGATCCACTCATAATGACTTTTGTGACAAATGAATTTGTGAATCAGCGAGAGAAGATACTTTTTATCGGTAATTTCGTTTATGAGTAAGATTTAGCTCTTGACGATAGATAGTTTCGCGATTAACGATTCGCTGTCTTTAAAGAAACGAGCAACAGTGTGCTGGTACCATTTCTAAGATCCTCTTAAGACCTCGGTCTCCCCGTTTGCGCTCGTCCTTCTCAATGACGATCTCGCCGTGGCTGGGCGGCGCACTGCGGCACCAGCGATTCTCATTGGTCGGATAAAACTTCTCATGGGGTTGAAGACAAGTGTTGGCTCACCCCCGTTTAGTAAGTGGTGCCCATCTTCAAATGTATTCCTCGTGAGTGACGTCACTGGAGTCTACGGGGCGATGAGAGCACCGATAATGAGCGCGCAAGAATTGCAAAGTTTCCAATAAATGCAACACAATACGTTTCTATTTTTACAATGAATTTTTACTCAAGAAACAAGAAATAGCATTCCTCTCGTTTACTTAAGAAAAGAATGAGACATATATTCTATCAACAATAAGTTGATACGGAAAAAACATTTAACACTGAGAAAT
>NW_017259306.1:567087-575581 GCF_001594045.1 Atta colombica | reverse complement strand
TTTATATATTATAATGTTGTATTATTATTTTTATATTTTAAAATTATTTAAAAAATATTCAATTATACCTACATTTGCTATAAAAATTATACATTGCATATTTCAGAGAGATATTTATTATAAATATAGATTTCATCATATTATAAACAGAACATTGATAAGAGCTTCTCTTTTTATAATATTGTATGGAAATTATGCATTGTGCATTGATAACATTTCTGTTCATTAAAATATATTTAATGCACGCAGAGCAAAATTATACATGCCGCAATAAAAAAATCGCAATATCAAAAAGCGGTCGAAGGACCGATTTTCTATCCAGGGAAGAAGCTTTTTCGACGAAGCGGCAATTTCTCGTTCTTCAGATTCTGTTCCGAAACAAAGAGACTGTTTAATAAAAGCTCAAACGTTCGAGTACTCCCACTCGAGAAAAGTAGATGCGGCACATTACGAGTGGTCCATCACTTACCACTATCAGCTGCCGCAACGCAGTTCCACCCTCGGAAAATTATACCAAGTGTTTCACCGGCATTAAGCGAGATTGAGAGTATCGTTCGATCCTGGTTTGTGCTATTCCTTTGTCGAAATGCGTTTGCAGACGGTTGGTTTCCAGGGGATGTCTTTCGCGAGGGGAGAAAGGAATTTTGCTTTCGGAATTTATTATTCAATCAATTTCATTCACCACCGATTTTGTTAACCTTATTATCGAATGAAATTATGAAATTTTTTGTTCTCATCAATGACGCTACAAATATAGCTAATATTTAAGAATTGAGAGAATTGGAGAGCCTTGGTCCTCTTGAAACTGCGAGACCGGTCTGCATAATACAATCTTCGTCATTGCATGCTTTCGTACATCGGTGACACGAGATATCTTTTATCGCCACGATGACAATGAAGTTGAAAGAGTACGTAGTTATCAGCTGCAACATGTCGACGACAAGAGATTGCTTATAGAATCAAACAGAAAATTTATAATGAGATATGTAATGAGATATGAGGTAACACTAATTTAGTCTCTATCTCCTATCCTGTTACAAAGGGCACTAGGTCAAATCAAAGCAGTCGATACTGTCAATTTTTTTGTCTCGTATTATCTGAATTTTTCCTTGAGAGTACATTAACAAAGTTATTTTCGTGTAATAAAAACTTAATTGCTGCAGTTTCAAATTATATCTATTATCAATTATATCTATTGATCGGAATAAAAATCGTAATCCTACTTTATTTGCATCATATCTATTGTCCGTCATAATCAGATCTTATATTTAAGGCTTCCTTAAATTTAGCTTCAAATGCGCTCTACGAATTATTTTTTTACTATTGAGCATCTAAAGTTAAAGATTAAGGAAGTCTTAAATATAAGACCTGACTATGTGAATATGAACCTATATGTTAAAAAAAAATAAATTAACAATTATATCAATAAAACAAAGTTTCAATCATTATGTTAAAAAAATTTGAATATGATTGTAATAATGAGGATGCTTTTGGAATTCGCTTTGGGCGAAAGATGCACATATGGAATCCGGATTATATCCAGTATCTTGAAGACAACAATGTGCTAACAAGAGCAGTTAATGATGTTTTTCTAGTTTTAGAGAGCTTTAATAAAGAATAGAAAGCTAAGAAGAGGTAAGATTCGTACCTTCGTCAGAGTTCAATTTAGCAATTAAAATTTATTTCAAATAAATACTCCTAATGACTTATGGCTATTCAAGCGGGACTCAAAGGCATGATTTTTATATTTTTATTAAAGTTACAGCTGCTTGAATTTTAAAATTTAGCGCGCTATAAACTTTTGTTTCAACTCATATGACCCAGATGTACATCGATCTCTCCTTTTAAATATTTATAATCTAATAATTAGAAGCTACAAATGAAAATATTATTTATTAAAAAGACATACAATTGTATGTTATTTGCGTTGTGTATTCCAAATTATTATTTTATAATTTCTTTTGTTCCTCGTATAATTACATGTTATTATTTATTATCATTATTATTATTATTATTATTATTTATTATACAATCTGTTACACATTCATATTATATTTTCAACATATAATCTGAAGGTTTTTAACGTGCTTTTTTGGTATTTTCTGTTCTACGTTTTATTGTGTTTTCATGTTATATTGCTGTCTTTTGACATCGACAGCCGTCGATAGCCTGTTGCTTCACTTACGCGAGACGCGTTCTTCCTTAAAGTTTTCCAAGTGTATGTCTCTTTGAGAAAATCGGCTAAAATTTTTTAATCGATCGAAACGGCCAAGCGCACAGAAAATTCTCGCGAAGGAAAATATAATGACTATTTATCGAACAGCAAACAGTAAAATCTTTTCCGAACGGCCTCTCAGCACAAATAATAAGAGAAATGATCGATGATTCTAGATTCTTCAGGAGTGAATGTAAGAAAAATAGTTGTGAGATATTGTAAAACGACGCAGCTGGTGGAATTGCGAACAGACATGCGAAAAATGTAATCATGGTATAATTTGATTCTAGCGATACGTCGATTACTTCAATTCTAATCTCAGAATTTTCTATAATTACAAAATAAATTAAATATCAAACAATAAAATAAATAAAAATATCTTTACGCAAAGGATACCTCTATTGTCTTAATAAATGAAAATATCAATAATAAGTGCAATAAACAGTGATTTCGCAAATCGCATTTGTTTCGACTCCAATTCAAGCCATCCTCAGCAGTATCAATAATTAATATAATTATAATTAACAATATTTTTATTTCGTTTTGATATGTCACCATGTATTCAACTGCGGCTCAAAAGAGCGAGACATTCAACTTTATTGAATCTAAATGTTGCTTAAACTGTTCAACTCTATTGGAATTAACTCAGCTACAGTACTTCAATTATTTCAATAAAATTGATAATTAAAAAATAATAAGTATTTTTACTTTAACATAAAATTTTATGTCAATATTTGAGTATTTTTAACAGCAACGAATTTATTGCTGTCAAAATATGTTATATATAATGATTATATATAATGTTAAAACTACCTATAAAATATATTGACATGAAATTGATTTTATTCCAATCTATTTTAACAGTTTGATTTATTTTAATCATAGAGAGTTTTGGAACGATTAATGTATAACATGAATTTATTGATTGATGTTTTGAAAAAAATCAATTGAATATATTAAAAACGGATAAGTTTATGCTCAATTTATGATTTTGTGTTATTTGATGAAATGGTGCAAGTCGCAAAATTTCCGATTAATCATCCGAATGCTAGTAGAAGATGAATCTTTATTGCAGCATGAATGTATAAGCGCAAAACATTGCGAGATGGTTGTAAAATATTTAGCCGCCTCTCTGGTATTTTATATAGTGGCTCCGCGTATTCTCCGATGCGAATTCCAAGCTACTCCAGAAGATACGAGTGTAAACTGCCGAGAGTTTATGTGCCCAGCTGATAAATGTTTCATTGCGCAATGTTTCATTATCAACCAGCGACGCGCTAGACCCACAAATGTTCGGATAGAGACCTATTTTAGTTCACATTTTCATGGAGTATATACATGTAGTCATCCTATAATTTCTACAATGCTTTTCATAAATATTTGAAAATTAGATAGTTAAAAAATTTTTTTATCATACTAAAACATATAATTTTGTAATAAAATTCTCGTTTCAAAAATGGAATATGTTGATTAAATAATCATATTTTAATTATTTCAGTTTGAATATAATGATTGAGAATTGAAAGCAATTAAATCTTTTAATTGATTTGCATATATATAACTTTTATTTAACAACCGTTGGATTCTAACTTCTATTTGTCTAATGTATAAATCATGTTTTATATAGTATGGACATTGCATTTAGAAATAAATGCAAGACAAGAATACGCAGCCAAACATTCACCCTCCAATTTTCTCTCTTTCTTTCTCACTGAGGATCAACCCCCGTCCACCCTCGCGAATGAGCAGGCGCGCGACGTTCGCCACGCAGGAATCAATAGGGGTTGCGTCGGGTTCGCGCGGCGTCGAAGCGACGTCGGCGACGACGTAAGCGACATCTCATCTTGTATTTCCTGGGGGTTGTGACGAGCAGCTCTCCTGCAGGCCGTCACGGCCGCCCTCGGAACTGTTCCCTGTTCTGAACCTCGCTCATCTTTGCGAACATCGCGATGGCTGACAGCGAATTTGAGGAATTCCGGCACTATTTCGAGAGGCTACCCCAACATCTGAAGGCACCGCTGTCCAACTACACGTGAGTACCCTCGTAGCGGACCTGCCTTCGGAACAGATGACACGATATGCGATATGATAAGAACCACAGCGGTGACACACATAGGTCGCGACAAGAAAGACGGTGGTCGAGAATCAGACCGAGAAGATTTTGGACGGAAAATCAGGAGCACGAATTATGAAGATCAATTCAGGAATTCATTAGAAACTGAAAAAATGTATCGCGAATCAAATCTTGACTGTATTTGGCGAAATATGAAAGGTGTGATAATGTAGATTGTAAACAGCAAACTATGTTGATAAGATCGAAAGTTGATGAACGGGAATATTTGAAAAATATTTGTGTATTTTTGTAATTCCAGATATGTTATAAAATGACGAAATTAAATAATCTGATTAAAATTAATTTAATGGACTGATTTTAATAAATGATAAAATAGAATCTTCAATCGAAATTGATTAAATTCAAAAAGTCAATAATTTAAATGTCGTTTCAAGATGAGTCATTTTAAATAAAAATTTCTCATGTCACTAAGTAACTTAATGTGACATCCTTTAATGCTCCTACTTTTGTATTATCATAAAACATTTTGATTTAAGACATATTATATGTTTCTATGTAAATATAACAGTCTAGAATTTTCTTCTAGATAAGACGTCTTATATACATATATATATAGTATATAAGATAGCACTATAGAGTATTCAAGAATGTGAGAGCTATACGAGAGCAACGTTACCGTCTGGTCGTTTCCTATTTCTATTTAGAATAATGATAAAACGTTGCTGCACTATGCATATAGTGTTGCATAAAGTGCACAAACATTCTGGTATGTACATTCGTGTCACTACTCAAGGGACTCATAAAATAGCATGGTAAAATGAGGTTTCCTGAATGCATCCGATGCACTACTAGGCCGAAAAAGTTATAAAATCGCCAAGTCGCGCATCGGCATTATGTCTTTAAAATTATTGATCCTGGAACATAAGTGACACAAGAATACGAATACGATGTGAGACTGCAATGCGATGTACGTATAGACAATTTTGATGGGTGTGATCTACTTTCGTTGATGCATACATATGTATATGTTATTTCTATTATCACAAATAACCGATGATCCTATTTAGATTGTATATTAGAGCGTTATATTAGCGTAAGATGTAATTACATAACTTTGCTTATAGCAATTGCTTATAAATGTAAAGCGTGATTTACACAGGGCGACTTTTATTCGCTAGAAGCCGCGTCTAATGACGTCATAGCGAATTCGCTACTAAAAATTTCTTCTAGACGTGGATTTGTTCTTATAGCGTATAGTCGCGACGAATACTGCTTTCGACGCTTGTCGCCAGCTTATCGCTGGCTTGTCACTAATTTCTTGCTGTTCCTCCAGAGCGAATTTTTAAATCGACAGCGTGAAAATTTTTCCGAAACGCCTCGGCCACTCAGATCATAAATATCAGAGAATAATGTCATCGAATGACATACTTCGAGCTGTTATTGTGCTTTGTGACCAACTATTCGCTTAATCACTAGAGACCACTTAACGCTGCGACTTCAAAATTTTAATCGCTAGCGAATAAAAACCAAGCGTGTACAAGAAGCTTTCATCAGCGAATTCGTGGACGAATTAAGAAACTTGCTTCAAGCAAACAATAGCAGAGTCAAGAGAATTCACTGACGAATTAATGACGTCACTAAATGCGGCTTCTAGCGAATAAAAAGTCATCCCGTGTGAAATCACGCTTAACATAATTACGTACTTTGATCGCATTAAACATGAGATTTAGATCATCCTAATGAAAATGTATATATTTCAGACTCATAAATAGAAAAATAATATAAACAATACACATAATTACGAACGCGTTTTCTATCATTCAAAAAAATGTGGTAATATATTTGATAACAAAGAATACGATTTTTCCATATTATTTACATTTTTGTATAGTCTTTTGTGCTTTACATTAAATCGTATATAATAGCACACGTATTATAGAACACGTATTATAGAATTATTCAGAATGGATATTTCTAATCGAATTATTCCGTTTTTCTAGAAATTAGAAATCTAAGGAATAATTAAATAATTCTAAATCCATTCCTAACAATTTCATATTCTGATTGCAAATATGTTTGCAATAAATTAAACGTATCACTGTTCACAGTTGATTCTATAAAAATAAAGTAATATCAATAAGTGACAGTCTCGCATTTGCAACTCCGATTTAATTTTCAATCTAATTTGATCACATTTATAAACACAGTGAGAAAACAGGGGCCTTCTCTCAATTAATATCTGCATAAAATCTATTTAAATGCAATTTTTATGATTCAAGATGAATATGTAACTGAATGCGAAATATACTCATTTGTCAATATAACGCAAACATTCCCTTTCTTCTGAAAAGTGTTTGAAAAAATAGACATGCTTCTAAAGAGAATTTCGACATTACAATATTCTTAAATCATTCTTTCAGAAATGAAATTTTATTCTGTTGTATGAATAAGATACAAGTGTTATTTGCAATTTTCGCTTTTTAATAATAATGAATTAATTATCATGAACATGATATATAGAATTATTTGTATTTATACATATATACTTATTTACATAATAAATGGAGCAATAAACAAAACTAAAGAGATACAATAAGGAAAAATATTTATATTTTTAAATTCTTAATTTTGATAAATAACTTTTGTACTATTATCGTCAAATCGCTAGAAGAAGTTTTATCAATTTTATTTTATATGTAATTACTATTGATATTATATTATTGGTAAGGTTTTGATTCATTATTATTTTTTATTAAAAATTAAAAAAGATTTAAATACTAAGATTTACTATTAATTTGCAATAATTGCACATATTATTTATAGAAAATAAATTAATCATTATCTGTTATTATTATATTTTGCCTTCTCGTATAATTAGAAAAACGACATGTCAGATGCAGTTCATGTATTTTTTATTACCTCTATATGGCTATGTTCATAATTTTCATGTAACTTTCGCGTATTTAACATTTGAATAGGCTCGTACATGATGTGATGATCGATGACTCGCCGACATCCTCGCAAGGAAGCGATGGAGAGGTCGGCAGATCTTGCGACGTCGTCACCGGCGATTCCGAGGACGAAGAAGTCGTCGTCATCCATCGTCACGACAACCAAAGCGGGCACACCACTCCTGATGATAGTGAGGAGCTGGATCATCATTGCTCCATCATAGCTGACAGCGATTTTAGGTTGGTAACGTCGTAAGTGTTTATTTCTTTATCACTAATTATTACCTTTGGAAACTTTTAATACGAAGGAAAGATTAGCGAAGAGTTTTATTTTTTATTGATACTAACTTGTATAAAACTTATAATACGTTGAATATTATATACTAACTTATTATATACTAACTTATTATATACTAACTTGTATAAAATTTAATATCTTAAATATTGTATTTTAATAAAAAATATACGAATTCGAGGCAGGAGGACAAAAAATATTTAAGAAATTTAGAGCGGGAGATAAAAAAATGAGTTCACAGATTTATTAAAAGGAACAGAATATTTGCGGCAATTTAAGTTCTCGCCGAAAACAGAATTACATTCTTTGCAGAGGGAGGGAACTTCTTTCATAGAATATTTTTGTGACAAGTACAACGAGTTTCTGTTACAATTATTATAATTTATACTATGTTTCGCTTATATCATAAGTTTTCAGATGCAATTGTACTGCATCATTAATCTGCGCGTCGGTATCACCCACACACAGAGCGACGTGCATCATCGCATCCATAGTAATCTACAGTATAGTATTGCTGTAATCTCATCGGTCTGACCTTGTTAAAAATATCTGAAGCTTTTAGAAATAGTCTCCGGGAGAGTTCGCGACGTGCAGCGTTGCTCGTAATTATTAATTAAGCGTCGCCCAACCATAGCGGTTGGAAACTGTGTTGCATGCGGAGAATAATTGACGCGCATTAATATGGCATTTTTTGAATTTTTAATACTTTCTGAAGATTCTAATTATGCGTGGGTTTTCGTACCTATCTTATCTATCTGCTACGTCAAATATTAATTTAAAGTCTTCTATATCACATAGCAATTATATACATACTAAGAAAATTTAAATCTTTTGATTATTTTTATTAAAATAAATAATACTGTTGTATAGCAAAGAATCCAAATTGCATATTACATACATCCTACAATTTTATATACCTATTTTAATGCGATAATTTGTATTATTCAAATTTTATTGTT
>NW_017259306.1:561382-566987 GCF_001594045.1 Atta colombica | reverse complement strand
CTCTCTCTCTCTCTTTCTCTCTCTGTTAATTATAATTAACTTATTATTAAAATAATTTATTATTAAAATAATTTTAAGTATATGAAACACAATAAAACTTTATATGCAAATAACACATTTATATTTTATTGCTTCTTTTCTTAATTTAGTTATAAAAATTCTTGGTCCAGCGTGTTACGCATGAGAAATTTTTTATCACCACCTCAATGAAGAGTATAAGAATTATCTTTTATTTTATATATTTTCCCAAAAAATTAAAATAGGCAGCATGGAAAATGATAGTTTAGCTCACTGTACAATTAACCTTGGATGACATTAGCTTGTTCGGTGGACTGAGCAGCAGGGGTCGATCGGTAGGCGGTGGCGGACCAGGACCGGGCGGGGGTGGTACTACTATGTCTGGTAACGGAGGCCGAGATAGTGTCGTCAGCGATGTTGGGGATTCGTGTTCCAGTTTGAGCTCTTGGCCTACGCCGGAGCACGTGCCATCGAATCGACCTGGAAGTGGTGGCACCGAACGTAGACGTCGAAGATTGCCGGAAATTCCTAAAAGCAAAAAATGTAAGGAAAGCTCGAATGCATAACTTATTCAATGATATTGATAACAAGAGATCTGACCGAGAATTCCTTTGCATTAAATTTCGATCTTACATTCGACAATTTCGATGACTCAACTATTGTAATTTAATTACTAATTTTTAGAAAAATACAAAACGTGAAAGAGAACAATTCATATAATAATTTACTAATGGTGATAACAATAATAATGAAGAATTTATTAATAAGTATCCTTCAACGATGTATTGTCAAATTATTAACGAAATTTGAAAAAAATCAAAGAGATTGAGCAGATTATATTTATTTTATGTTTTCATTATACATTAAGAACTTTATTCCGCTATTAGAAATCTCTCTCTATTAATATTTTACAATTTTAGATATTATGTTACATAATTTATCTTGATTTGCACGGATTATGTTACAAAATATTCACATTTTATGTAAAGTTATATGCACATAATTTTAATATTAAATGTGTGATCTAACTTTAATTATAATAAAGTGAAGTAACCATAACTTTCGCGATATGAGAATTTGATTTGATACGAAATCATTTATATATAATGAATGGTATGATAACAACTGTATCATTTTTACCTGTCGCATCTGTTATCGGGTCGCGCATGCATTTTGCATATACAAATGAAACCAAGAAACTGGCTCACCTTGTCACAACTGCAGAGAAAAAATCCAGATGTTTGTTTGCATCATGTCAACTCTACAAAAAGTATACGTTATAGAGTAACATTTTTCATTTGCGATTTCAATAAACCGTTCTATTTCGTGAAAATTGAGAGATACTTTTTATCTAAATATTATTTCATAAATGTGTCAACGTTTACATGTTCACATAGTGTCAAAATTTTTCGAGAAAGGAAAAGAATATCACCTTTGCGTGCAAAATGCACGTTGATATTCTCCTACTGTTTCAGCTGTGCCCATATGTCAGACGTCCATACAGACGTCGTCTTCGCTGGCAGACGAGTTGAGTGCCGCCACTGGCTCAACATCGACCCGGCCTCACCTTGTCTTAAGGAAATGTCATCCCAGACTCCGTCACGAGGACAGCTCGCCCGACAGCGAAAGGATGGCCACAGACAGCGGTCATTCTACCGCTCATTCTCCTGACAATGGCCCCAAGAGTGTGTCGCCCATACCATGTAATACCCTGCAGAATACAGACTCAGTGTCGCCTAGCAGCACCCCAGGTAATTACGATTCTCCTCGAGAAATTGTATTTTCATCTTTATGTCAATTTAAATTAATTGATTCGTAGTTACGACACAGAATACACATTTCTTAGACAAAGTATTAATATTGTAATTACTAAATTAAAGAAATTATATTACAATTATAATTGTTAGATTTGTAAATATCTCGTAAAATATCTCGTAAACTATTAATTTTCTGATATATCTCTATTTTAGTATTTTTTTATATGCAGAATAATTGAAACAAATCAATATAAAAAGATAAATTTAATAAGCTAATGAGAATCAGCAACGATAAATGGCGCAATTATTTAGTGAACAATCAATAATCAGATATTAGATTGATGTTTTCTTTATTTTGAAAATTAAGAAGACATCAATCTAATATTTGATTATTGATTATTCATTAAATTGCGCCGTTTATCGTTGCTAACTCTCATTAGCTTACTATTTATCTTTTTGTATTGTTTAAAATTCAAGAGTCCTAATATAATTATTATTATTGAAAGAAATGTTATGCAAAAAAGTTACATCATTTTATTTTTAAAAAGTGGATGATTTCAATATCTTTCTAGCCCCTTCACTTAGAAAAAGAATGAAGGAATCTGAATACATTCCATTTTCCATTGTTCCATTTTCATCGAAAACATTTTTTTTATATTATCAATAATTTCAAAGAAAATTAGCTAATTAAAAGAAAATGGATGTTCTATATAATATGTAAAAATTTATTGATTCATAAATTATAAAAATTAATATTTTTAAAATTGTTGATTTATTATTTAGAGATATAACATTCTACATATACTCTCGAAAATTTTTTCTCGTTAAAATTTTGCTTTTTTTTAATGTATTGTATCAATTCCTAAAATTTACGTAGTATATATATATATAACTTATTTTTTCATTGTGTACATAATAATAAAATTTCAAATAAAAATCTACTAATAATTGCTGATGTTTATAGAGCTGATGTAAATTTTTTGATTAAATGACGAATTCTGAAATTCAAATTAATTTTTGTTAAATAATTCAGCTGTTAGATCTAAACTTTATTCTGATGAGAAATAAAATTATTTAAATATTGGACAGAAGATGTATGTATATCGTTGTACTCATGATATTTTATGCTGCGTCATAATTTTTTGCGAGCCTACACGAATCTGATGATTCTATTGTGAGTTCAGAAAAGTTATGAAAGTCAGGAATTGTTGTTCATGTCATAATTTTCTAATCGGAGTAACTCTCGAAGAAGAATCAAGCTCGCTTTTTCATTCCAAAGGAAGCGGAGGCGTACCGTTTACCCAACTGGAATTACTCGAGGCAACGCATCGAGGTCTGCACAAATTCATATCGCGGCACCACGACGAAATTGATCTTGAAATTGGAGACCCCATATATGTGCAAAAAGAGGCTGATGACCTCTGGTGCGAAGGTGCGTAAACATATTTATTTCACAAGACGTCGAACTTGACTCAGCTTGACTCAGCAATAATCGGTATATACTTCCTTTTCTTATTTAAAAAAATTGAGACGATTTCTTCCGATTTTTAATAGTGACAATCTAATTATATTTTACGTGTATACATATGTAAGGATTTATTTCATAATATAATATTACTAATTACTAATTATTCAATATTATACATTAAAGATAACTATTCTCAAGCAATAAATGTCTAGAAAACATAGATATTTAAAAAAAGAAGTCTTCATTTTTCAGCTATTTTATAAATATATTTATGTTCTGAATTTTTATTTTATGTAGCTGTTAATTTTTTAAATATGTTAAAGTAAGTGAAAATAAAATAAAATAGAGAAATATATGAAATTAACGCTATATTAGAATTAGTATCGACAGATTCTATCCTTCTGTTCTTCGCGATTAGGTGTGAATCTAAGGACAGGCCGGCAAGGTATTTTTCCGTCAGCTTACGCGGTCGACATGGACTACAGTGATTTTGATCCCACCGCGCCTAAAGTGAAGAGAGAAAGATATCTCCTAGGTTACTTAGGATCGGTGGAAACTTTGGCACATAAGGGTACGGGAGTGGTTTGTCAGGCGGTACGGAGAATCCTTCGTAACTCCTTGCAGGATCCACCTGTCTCACAGAGTTGCATCTTGGAAGTATCCGATCAGGGTCTTCGAATGGTCGATAGAAGCAAATCGCGAGTAAGTATCTCTTTGCAATCGATAGAAGTTTATTCACGTGCAATATATTATTTAATTAATTTTTTCTTAATTTTAGCAAGAGCTTTCAACTGTAACAATAAGCTTTCGATATAAATTCCATTAAAAAAAAACTTGTCACATTTTTTTAATAAAAAATTTATAAGAAAATTATGTATAAAGCATATTTTATGCGCAAAACGTTATTTAATCATGACTAATTTTATACATATATATATATATGTGTGTGTGTGTATATATAATATATATATACAATTAGTTATTTAATTAATTTTTAAAAAATTTAATACGCGTTAAGAGATGAAAATGAAAGAAGAAATACTGAAAGAAAAATGAGAAAGTCGACAAGTTTTTAATTGTTAATATATTTTTAGAAAAATCAGGGTCCTTGTCACGATTATTTCTACTCGCTGAAGAATGTATCGTTTTGTGCGTTTCATCCTCGCGATCATCGCTACCTCGGCTTCATCACGAAACACCCCACTCTGCAGAGGTTCGCTTGCCACGTGTTCATTGGTCAAGAATCCACGAGACCCGTTGCCGAAGCTGTCGGGTGAGTGCTTTCCTCCAAAAACTTTTTCATTATCATCGATAAAATTTGATATATCTTTATGTCACTTTGCGCAAAATCATTAACGTTAAATTTCCGATTATTTTATGGTAAATTTTTAAAATCAATATTATATTATTGCAATATTATATACATATATTATCATTTTATTATTATATTCGAATATTGTATTGTAATTAAAAGTTAGTAATATATTTAAAAAATTTAAATAAATTTTTTAAATTATAAATTCATAATTTATTTAAATAAATTTAAATAAAATTAAATATTTTTAATCTATTATATCTTTATTATTATATCTTTTTTTAAATTTCTAAAAAAATTCTAGAAGCACGAATAATTCATTGTTCATAGATTATGTGGATGATAACTCGAGATTCTCTTCTTTTAGACGTGCTTTTCATCGGTTCTACACGAAATTCATCGAGACTGCTTTCCCGATAGAGGACATCTACATTGAATAAATTATTCTCAGTCTCATTTATAGTGGCTGCGAAGAAAATGTTAACTCTCACTTCCCCCTTTAACCCCTGTATATATATCGCCCGCTAGTTGTAGATATAAAATAATAAATGCGAATCAAACACCCAATTTATACATATATTGAACATATGTATATCTATGTGTACGGAACATTAGGAGTGCCACGATGAGCCTCCATTAATAGTATTATCTCGTTATCGTTTTTTTATTCGCCGTTCATTATCGATCCTCTTCAATTTTGTGCGTGTGATTCAATATGAATTCTATATATATTATATATAACAGCGAGAAGAAATTATTTTTATCAAATAATATTAATTACAAAATTTATTTTTATTTCACGGATCAATTAAATTGATGAAATATTGAATTAAAAAATATTTTTAATGTCTACCTTTATGTTAACGAATAGTGGCAGAACTAAAACAAAATTGTCTGAGTGAATGAAGATAAATGTTGACGCTTTAATAGTTGAGAATTGATCTATTTTCAATTGCGAAGTTTCATTGACGAAATTATATTTTTTCACAATTGAAAACAGAGCGACTTCCGCAAATTATTTTAACCGTTTAATCGCCAATTCCAACT
>NW_017259306.1:546209-561282 GCF_001594045.1 Atta colombica | reverse complement strand
ATATATATATAGATAGATACATATTAATGTTTAAAATAATGAAAATAGTAATATTATAAAAATAAATATTTAAAATACCTAAGTTTCGAAACAGTCATTAGTCAAAAGTATATGAAGAAATTGGGAGATGTAAAATTAATTTTAATTTCAACAATAGTTTGGCAATTAGACGGTTAAATATGACGTGTTAAATATCCATCGCAATCGAAAGGTATTATACCTTTGTGACTAGACCTTGTTCCTGTTTAAGATCGGAAGAGAGCATGATACACATAGTCGCATGCCCGAAAAAGACTTCGTTAAAGACTCTTTAATAAGCAGATTTGGTAATCAATAGCGAATTAATTCCTAAAATCCCGATCCCACGACCAAGTTAATCCGCTTAGTAACGCATAGGAAGACGGGAATGACAATAGAGAATGAGAGAGCGTTGTATCATTCGGAATTTAGCGAAAAATCGACAAATCATAGCTAGATATGAGCGATTTTGGGAAAAGGAGTGATTACTTAACTTTTGGCGCGTATCGGATGTGCTTCTTGCTGATGACGTTCTTCACCGTAGCAACGAATAGTCATCTAGAATGATCTCCAACTGTATTGTTCTTATTGTTAGAAAACGGTGGACGCGCCGTTATTTAGAAACTCATATATTTTTCTATCTTTCTTTGCGGCAGAGACTCACCGATCATAATAAGTTTTCAGTGTACGAGACGAGTCCCCCGAAGTTTATACTCTCGAATTTCTCCGCGCGAAAAAAAGGAAAAAAAATATATAATGTTATCGAAAAACGCACATGGGCCTCTGCATTTGAAGTATCATTATTGCGCTGCATCGCAACGTTTCTAGTGACTTATACAGAATATGAACCAAATTGCAAGTACGTATAGCTTCGTTGCCGGAAATGCGAAACGATAGGAAAGTAGGAACGGAAAGCGATATCGCCTACGTGTAATCGAGACGAGCAGTATCATCACTACGAGCAATATCATAACCGATGCCCTACCGCTTTCGATATCCATTTTTATTCGGTTTGCTATTTCACACTGCCTTTATCAGGACGTTGCGTACGCAGAGCGCGTATACGATGTCCCAGTCGCACGAATTACCTATTATCAGTTCATTGATGTTGAATTTTTAATATTAAAGCGCAGTTCACTGACAGAATCAATATTACAATTAATTTTAAATCGCTGCATGATTCTATTTCAACAATTTAGTAAAACATTAATATTCTCTAAAATGTTTTTTCATTCTCAAATATTTAGTTATTCCAAAAAGACTTATGGATTTCATGTTAGTTTTTTTTTAATATTACCAATACGGCATATTTTAAGATTAATGAAAATTAAAATAATCATTAGAATCATTTTGCAATAAAATTTTGCGATTTCATAACTGGGATCTCTTATCCGCGCGGCAGGGTCTTGTCAATTTATGAATATCTTCTTGACAATATGAGCTCTGCGATGTCTTACTTGGGATTTGGTGCATGTTAGATAAGTACGATTCACATGCCTCGATTATACGATATATTGAATAAAAATTGAGAGACAAATTACAGTGATTTCTCATTTTAGGAAGCTTTCATTTGTTGCGGTATACAAAACGTTTAAATGTGCCTCGAAATGCTGTGCCTTTCTGATTATTTTCTCATAGAACTACGATATCACTATCACTCACAAATTACCACTACTTTGATGATACAGCAATTCTTTTCAAATCTTTTAAGGCACATTGAATGGAATAAAAAAGATATACGATGGAAACGAACAAGAATTTTTAATAAATTTATGTCCAAGTTTTTTGTCCATTAAATAATTAGTGAAAAAATTACATAAACACATTAGAAATATTGATTGATTATAATTTTTTTATCTTCTAAGCATAATAAAAATTTGAATCCAATAGAAGAAGTTCATTTCAGCGATTATGTAAATTAATCTGCAATTATTTATATAATAATCTATAATTATTTTTTTGCAAGTCTATTAATTTAATGAAAAAAAGAAGAACTTCTGATGTTAATATTTTGAAACACGGTGTGATTCTTTTGTAAATTTGTAAACAAAGACAAGAAGGGTTAAATATAAATCAAACGATGATCGATATTCCACAATATTCATATAATTTCTACATATATTTCTTCCAGAGACAGTATTATTTACAAAAATGTTCCACCTTCTTGAAGTCTTAATAATTCAGTCTTGACATAATAACTGTACATGTACATGATCGTCCCCCATCATTATATTCCTTTATTTATTACAATTATATATTTTCCTCTTTTTCATATATGTACGCATACTTTTTTTTGCTATATATTAAATATAGAATAAGTTAGCCGAATTTATGCAAATTATATGTTAAGTTATTAATTCTTTTCGTTTATCAAAAACGAAAAAATTCCAATTGAAAAACAAATTATTTCTTATTATACAATTTTCTTTGACGAGTTTTATCATGTTCCGCGCAATCAATATTTCCTAAGCCAAATAAATACCTGTACCATTCCTAAGCGATTCGACCGTAAACATTTTTATAAATCTCTGCGCAATTTCTTGAACTCGTCAACATATGTATATTTTATGATTTTCGTTATCTTACATTCTCTCTTGGCAAGAATTATCCACCTCCAAGATAAAGTAGAAAAAAGAGAAACAGAATACCTATAGCAGTTTTTAACCCATATACATTGTGTTACGACGTCATAAGCCAACGATAATCGAATATTATAAGTCTATTTTTATATTTAATACAATCCACTCTTTATAAAAAATTCTAAATATATTAAAATATTCTGAACCTGTGTGCCTTCTGGCAGAATATACTACAATATAATAAGATAAAAAAATGCCAAACTTAAAATATATAGAACCATGATAAAATCAGGGTGAGCTGTATTATTTTTTATATATAATATACATATACAAATATTACAAAAATAAAATGATAAAATAAAATCCAAGATAACATAAAATGAAAAATGAAAGCTACATGAAGGCGATGATGAAATTATAAAATAATTTGGCGGTGGATTTTTTACCGGAGTGGCTCGCAACGCAAATTACGTTCGACGTTTCTCTATCGGAATTTACATAATGCTTAACAGCAAAAAACACTGAGATTATACATTAGAAAATTTTTTACAAACGTTTTCGCTCATTACAATTATCGGCCGGCTGAGACTCATTCGAAATAATTCACGTACTCATATATCGTTCCATTAAAAATAATAAAGCTAATGTAGAAATGTTAACTAATAATGTGTGAGCAATCTGCAGGAGAGGTAAGTATAAACTGTTTTTTGTTGTCCCTCTATTTTATGAAAAACGCAACTCTTTTATTGTGTGCGCAATTTTCAATGAGCCATACACGTCATCGTGAAAATTTAATCCTCGTGTCGGTATGCTTAGTGCAAGTATGATTAATATCTGGGCATTTACAATATAACATTAATTATTTCATCTTTATAATTGAACGAGTAATCATATAGCTTATCCTGCACGTATATCTTGCCCCGAGTGCTGCAAATTAACATAAATTAAAAAGATAAAAAAGCACATTTGAAAGGACTCTCGATGTAATTTATAACAATTGTTAAAAACAGTACGAGAAAGATACTTCTCGTCTCCAAGTAAGAATCTCCAAAATTTTCGTTTTTTAAGAAGCAATAACAGTCGAATTATACAATTCGATTCTATGAGGTTTAAATGGCACTGACGCATACCACACATTCTGTATTTAATATATCTGTACATGTATGAAGGAAGGTACACAACCACACTTAATCGCCTTTTGCTTCTTATAGAAAGAAATCGAAAAGCCACTTATGTGCAATCAGCAGAGTATAAAATATAATAACGCAATATATATATTTACAGCGGTATATAAAGTTGAACTTTATCTTAGCGTATAATGAACCGTAGAGCCGTCTGTGTTGCATTAGTATCCACTTCTTTCCAGTAAATATCGAGCAGCCGTCCGTTTTATATCTCTTTCTTAGTTATCTTAATATAAAGGAGTTTAGAGGATCAAATCTGTTTTCTTCTCAATCATTGTAATAATAATACCTTTTAACATATGTAATCATAATCACATACAATTTAATGTTTTTCGGTATACATATCCGGGATAAAATTATATGCATAATTTTATCCCGGAAAGATTTAGATGCCTCTACTCCATTCCGTAAGAATGAATAAATTCTTAAATGACTACAATGCACAATGTGCCGTACAAACTGACGCTTGGTTGTCTTTTCAAAACTTATAATAGATACTGTATAACAGATACTGTAGAATAGTATGACGTATATTGTAAAAATTAATGATTATAATATTCGATTTTTTACAATGATTTTTTGTCAATAATATTTTTTGAGTCATATTTCTCTTTATAAATGTACAGAAAATAACAAATGTTGATCTCCAAAAAAAATTATCTTTATACTAAGAGAAACGGTCTAATTGGATTAAATAATCTGATGGAAAAATGGATGAATTTTCTGGTTAAATCTACTAGAATTCTAATTGATATTTTGGTAAAAATAAGAATTCTAGTAGAATTTTACTAGAAATATTGTATCAGAATTCCCTTTCTTATCTCAATTAGAATTTTAATAAATTTAACTAGAAATTTTTGGTTCATTCATTTTCAATCAGAATTTTTTTTCAGTGTAGTTGTCATTTTTCCTATTTGAGTAGATCAACTTTTGCTATTACTTTCTTGTATGTTCATAACTGATGTGTGCAATTAAAATCTATATTTAAACAGATTTTGTTTCAAATACCCCATCATGTATATTCACAACCAAGCTGACATATATTCAAAGCCATACGACATATTAATATCAGTTATTATCGGTACGACTGATGACAGTATGGAGAGTTAGTTTGAGAGAAAGAGAGAAGAGGATGAGGTACACTGAACACAGACAGTTTAAACTTGTCCTTTGTACTATAAGACCGCAAGAGAAATTGGGCATCAAGGGCGATGTTAAGCCAACTTGATGTTCGTTTTACGGTACGGTCATCAATTATGCGAATGTCAATTTCGTACATACAGGTCGATTAGATACTCCTTTTTTCCAGCGGTGGATTTCCGCATAAAAACGTAGATTCTCACATCGATGACGAGTGTTCGGCACGAGGAGATAGTCATTTTGCTGATAAATCGTCAAGAGAAATAGGCTATACTCTAAACTTCACAATTCTAGTATTACGGTCGTAATTATGAGGCCTTTACTGATTAATAATCTTGACTTCCTCACTCGACATCAATGTAATTTGTTAAAAACAGATTAACAAAATTACAATGAATATAATATGCGTATATATACGTGGCATTTGTGTGTATGCGTACATGCATACATACATATGTATGTATATATGTGTTACATTGCATTTTTTACAAGTGACAATGAAATTCCAAGTCCCACAAGTAGATGCATGATGAACAGAACGCAAGAGCATGAAAAACTTATATATTAAGATAATAACAAAAGGGAGCATGAAAAAGAAGGATATTAAGTTAGGTTATTTCTCGATTAAAATGAAAAAGATCCAGATATTCAAATTATATGTCATATTACAGGATTATTTAAGCAGTCGAGTGGTATACTGCTTATCTTGAAGAAACATTAAAAACGTGGCAAAAATCATTATTAAAGACAATAAAATTAAAAATTGTTAAATAAGATGTCAATATATCTTACGAATTAAGCAACAAAAACTATTATTATTTAAATACAATAACGTGATAAGCATGTTTGTTTATTCAAAACTAGAATTTGAAATCAAATGATTATTGTATCAGACTTTTTATCATTTGTAAATGAAAATTCTCCTCTAAATTATATGTGTTTAAGTAACAATAACATTTGTTGCTTTATTCCCGGGATATTTTGATGTCTCAATTAATCATTTTTTATTAATAAATGTGATAACATTAACTTTACTGACTTTTCATCACTGATTTTTTTCATATTACCGATTTTTCTCTAAGATAAACGATGCATCACTCAATTCTGCTTAAGTAATTCTTCAGTATGATACATCATTTGTACATCTCGAAACTTTTTCATTTTGGTCAAAAAACAATCCTCAACATCTTCGTCTTACATTATTAAGTTAATAAAAAAATTTATATGTTTCAAATTAGAGCGTCTTTTTAATATAACTGTAGAAAAAAAATTAATTTATTAACCTAATATACGAAAAACAGCATGTGATTGCAAGTAATGTATGTACATTCTAGATCTAGATGCTCGATGAGTAATTCTTGTTAAAAAAAAAGAAATGTTTAAAATGCTGTTGCGATCTGAGATCAGATTTAACATCTTTATTTACAGATCCGCCTTTACATTACCTATACATGTAGAATTCAAACAAATTTGTAAATCTGTTAAGTGCTGAGTATGTTGACAAGTGTACTGTTTCCGTCACTCTCTTATATTAATATCTTTTATATTTTAAACACTTTTATGATATACAATTTGTTTATATTCACGCTGACCCGCATAAGTAATTGTAGCAACACGATTGGCCAATATGTATTTATCTCAATAATTAACACACATATACGTCAACCGTGTCAACTTCCACGTAACTATAATCATTAATGCGGAAGTCAATTAACAGCGGAATAAAAATATCATTTATTAATATGTATGTTTGCGTAGTAACATGATATTGGATGGATAGCAAGGCCAGTGGGACATAAAAAGTCATTCAAGAAAATTATAAAAAACATATTAAAATTTCATATATAATGAAATTGTGCAACTGGATATATTTTTATAAGAAATTTAATTAAATAATAATACGAATAGATTTAAAAATGTATCGTTTATATTTACTTTATATTATTTAATGTTTCTATGTTATAAAATTAAAATATATTCTCAGAGGTTCTTTATTGCACTTACGAAAACTTAATAAAATTTAGAGATATTTAGGGTTACCACAATTTAAAAGTATTAAAAAGTAGAATATATTATAAAAGAGCAGAATCATGTATAAAGCAAATAATCGTGGTAACGGGGAAGGGATAACCGAGTAAAAAATGAGATTTATTTTTAATGGCTAATTTTATATTTGTATCGTTTTTTAATAACACGTGATTGGACTACCAATTTTCAAATATTACAGAATATTTAAACATAAATGAAATTCAGGTACATACAGTTATTAAACTGTCTCACTAAAAGTAAAGCAAGTCTGGTCTATAGTGTGGCAACCCTATAGACATATCCCTAAATTTAGCTTTTTGTTCTTCCACATAAATACGCAATAAAATTTATACGAGACGTGATAAGTTATAACATCATTCGTTAAAATTACCAAATTGTCTTTTCATATTTTCAGTAACGTCCTTTTATTAATTATAAAAAGATATCAGTACTATGAGTATTATTAATATTTAACATCATAGATTCGCAATTACAACCAATAGAATAAAGAAATAAATGAGACTGGTTCTGTATCCATCCGATACAAATACGTAATCGCAGAGGTAGTATTTAAGCTCGACCGAATTCGCGGCGAGCGAGTTAGCACGAGGAAAATGCCGCACACGGCCGTGCTGTATTAAAATCGAATGTATATCATATATACAAGTTCATTACATCATAAAATTTGAAAATTGCCAACTGCATAACACTCGATCGCCGCAGGAAATCTGCCTAAGTAACGACTGTTATTTATAATGTATATCAACGTTTTAAATAACAGTATTCAATGCGATTTTGTACGATCTTTGCATAATCAGTTAGTGAGCAAAGCGCGCAACCTTTTACATGACAGTGCGCAATTAAATTCTTAATCCCACAGAGTTAAGAAAACGACAAGGAAAGAAAAAGAATAATTTACATGTGTTAATCGCTCGATTATACTGTGAGTTCTTTGTCTCACTGTCTTTCCATTTCATTTCTTTTCCACTGATCGAGGGAAAATGTGGATCGAAGCGAACACACAGACTGTTTTAGTAATAGCTCAATCACTTGCAGTCAACTTAAGCAATACCTTCTTCTTCGTAAGCTGAGCAGTTTTACATGCCCGCAAATCTCCGTTGCTGCACTGATAATAATTATCCAGATCTTATCTTCATAAATCTTGATGATATCAGTAATTCCAAAATAGAGAATTCTCAGAACATGATATCGCAACACAAATCGAGAAATATTATGCAACTTGCGCGTATGTCAAAAGCTTTGTTCTAGTCCTTTGAGGAAAGGATAACTTTTAAAGCTTATTTCTTATTAATTATAACAATTATAATAATTTCCGGGATGTATCATATTAAGTTCGCTTCTTGAAAGTGGCTTTCGCGAAGTGACCATTCCGTTTTTCAGATTCCAAGCTTTTGCTTAGCGCTCACTTGCATTTTACAGTGATCCTGTTGTAAGGTTTTAAGCATTTGCTTCTGCATATTATGCTCGACCTGGAAAATAACGAACAAAAAATAATATATCTCAATACATTATGCTATATTTCTTTTGTATCAATTTATGTACCTGTAACTGTGACAGGTTTTTCCTTTGAATACGAAGAGCTGGGTTCTTGAGATCACGTGCCAGTACGTTGATTTGGGACTCATGCAATGCCATGCTGTCTGCTAACTGGTAATATGTGCGACTTAACTCGTCATTCACCACTTGCTATAAATATAATATGTAATTTAATTCCTTCTCGATCACTCTAAACTGCATGAGTGTGTTTAAAACTATTTTACAATTAATCATCTCTCACATTATATACTTACATCATCAGGTGTTAATTGCTGTATTTTTGCTTCGTCAAAATCTGAAATAACTAAATCGGAATTTAATTAATTTGATGAATATACGTTTCCAAAAATATTTATGCTATATAAACTCACCTTCGAAACCTGTAGTTCCATTACGTAGACCGCCAAATATCTTCATCATAAGTTCTGCGAACAAAAAGAAAAGAATATGTTCAAGAATACATCAATTATTATAAATTAATTTAATAACATCATACACAATGTGATTTTAAATGAAAATAGAAAAATTAAATATTGGGTTGTCCGAAAAGTTTGTGCCGATGTTGAAGGAAAATTGAAACATAGAAAATTTAAATTTTAGTATACATTTATTAAATTATATAGATTAGTCGGCACGAATTTTCCGGACAATCCAATAAAATATAGCTGATATATATATATATATATGTAAATGCAATATACATCCAGTATAAATTATACCATGTACTATTCAAAGATTATAAAATAACATTTTACTTCTTCGTTAAATGATTATTGTTAATGTAAAAGACTGATAATAATAACGCACTTATGATGATCAATTTATAGGCGCGATCGCTCTAAACCGCTGAGTATTTATTGTTTTGATACGCGATTCATCTTAGGTCGCTGCTCGACTCGCAAACAATAGTATCAATTGCAAATGTATTTACTTCGTGACTAGATAGCGACGAGAACAGACATTCTTTCCGAATTGTAAAAGTCGAAGTTCAATAAACTTGTGATTCTTTTTGTACGTGCACACTTTTCAGTTTCTTAACTATATTTTTTTGATTCTTCGAGCCGAATCGACAGTCGAAAAAAATTAAGATCGAAAATCTATTAAAGTGAGTAACATGAGATGTGTAATGGAAGCTGAAGAAATTTGGACACGTAGCAAGAGAGTGAGAAAGGCGCAACTAGTGATTGTGACATCGGCACGTATACCATGTATAGGGCATAACACAGAACAAGGCCAGCATATCTATTCTGAGTCTGGATAATTCTAATTGCTGGCATAACATGGCATAAGAGGTAATGGATTACATTAAATTTCCATAACAACAATAGCGTAACTCGAACAATATTGACAAGATCGGATTCTAAAAACGCGAATCTACGACCTCTCAATAGAGGTCACGATCGATTTTTCGAAAGTCTAAATCCGTGATTACTTTAGCATATTAATTTACTGCATTGACAATTGACGTTCGTTCCCGCAAAGGAGTCGGATTACAGCCGGGATTCAGTCGGGATGCAATAACGCCGGCGCAAAGACAAGTGCAATCGATAAGCAGTAGCTGATGCGGCTCAAATTAAATCATTAAAAATCAAACAAGCTCAGATAAAAAGTCAATGTTTGAGGTTTTGTAATTATCTTAATATTATATTAGAAAATTATTAAAGAGGCAGTAATGATATTTGAACTTTAAGAGAGAAAGCTCAGGAAACATGGAACAGTTTCAATGCCGTGCAATCCGAAATTGAGAAGATAGAGATTGATGACGAGAATCAGGAGCAGCATGAGAAGAGGACTGCATTCGAAAGCAGATATTTCTTCATCGAAACTGGAAGCCTTAATAGAAGAAAAGGCGGTGGCGACATGAGCAAGTCATACGCAGCCGATAGTTACATTGAATGACCGATCGAGCGTCGCATTAGGAATTAACTAGCAATCAGATAAGTGGCTCTTCAAGCGACCATTTGAAACTGTCTAGAGTTAATCTGTTAGTATTTTCAGGAATCTTCGATCAGTGGATTCCATTTCGAAACATATTTCAAAGTATGATTCATCAAAACATAGCGCTCTACCAAGCGTTCAAAAAATGCAATATTTGATGTCGGCTCTAAAGAGAGAGGCTCGCGATGTGATTGCTTCTCTGGAGGCATTTGACGAGAATTACGAAGCCTGGGAGCTTCTCAAGGCAAGATACGACAATACAAAGGCGATAAAACAGAAGCATATAAATTATTCGAATTACCAAAATTGGTAAAAGAGGATCATGTGGCATTGCGACGATTGTTAGACATGGCCATGAAGCATTTGCTGACGAGTTGGTCGGATCCAAAAACAAGTTGAACATGAGAACATGAGAAGTGTTCTCCTCTAAGCAGGAATGCTACATTCGCGATTTAACTGATTTTTTTAACTTAGCGTTTTTGTAGAGCGTTGGAGGCATCCTCCCATAATCAAAGGCCGGCTATTACAATCAGGAAAACTCAAAGCGAATTAGGAGTACTTGCGCGGCCATCACGAGTTCATCGTGCACATATTGCGGAAAGAGTTATGCGATATATAAATGCTCGAATTATCTATAGCTAGTATGAAGGATAGAACGAAGGAAACGAAGTCGTGTGGATTGTTTGAATCTCCGGATCGGCTCTCATCGGGCCGCGCAGTGTGGTTCCGTGGATCACATCGCAGGTGTCACAGGCGTTATAACACACATTATTGCACGAGGATCAAACGGTGATTGCTGCAACAAGCGTGGCGGTAGGTTCGGATGCGGACCGAATGATGACGACAAATGTAAGTCACGCATTATTCGAAATAGGCATATGTTTCTTACGATGGCAGTAGTACAAGTGTTGGATAGCAAGGGCATTGGAAGATCTTATCGTGCGCTGTTGGATGACGAATCATAATCGTGTTTTATAACCAGAGAATGCATTGAGATGTTGGGGTTCAAACATTATCCGGCGCATGTTTCGGTTAGTGGACTGGGAACGATGGCTTCTCAAGTTCATACGTGACTAGCGAAAGGCTGAATTCGGAGGTCCACCTTCATGGATTTTGCGCCAGCGAGTGTGCTTATGGCGCTTGCATCTATTTGCGCAGCCGAATGGATTCGATTCAAGTGAGGCTGCTGTGTGCAAAATCGAGAGTCGCGTCGAGGTCGCGACTATCAATTGCAAAGTTATGCGGAACACAATTGTTGGCGCAACAGGTCAGCAGGATCAAGATGGCATTGGAGATTAATATTAAGAAGGTGCATTATTGGACAGATTCATCTATTATAGTCCTGCATTGGATCAGGGCAGCACACAAAAAGTTGCCGGTTTTCATCGCTCAGAATCGGTGAAATTCAGAAGTTGATGGTAATCGAGGATTAATACCATATTGGATCCAAGGATTCTACTCTTCTCTTATATGTATGAGAGGTTGTGGCCCGAAGGAGCTGCGAACGGCGCGCTTGTGGCCCTAAGTGACAAGCCGATTTCAAAAAAGAAAGCAGCTTGAAGCATCTTAATCCAGAACTTGATAAAGGACTAATTCATGTGGGATTGAAACATACAGAGCTGCATGATACGAGGCATCCATTAGTGTTGCCGCACGGTTCTCATGAAGTTGATTATACAGCATGAACCTAGGAGAAATTTACATGCTGAGACTACGATTGCAGCCGTGTGCCAACGGTATTGGCCTCTCAGGGTGTGCGATGTGGTGCGCTGGATACTTCGACGATGTATTATCTGTCTCAGAGCAAAACCACGTTTGGCGCAGTAAATCGTGAGAATCTGCCGTGTAGACGGGTGATAGCGGCAAGACCGTTCAGTAAGACAGAAGTGAACTTTTGTGGGCCGATTTACGTGTGTGACAGTCAACGAAAGAATGCTAGACGGATGAAGTCTTACGTCGCATTATTTACATGCATGGTCATTAAAGCGGTCCACTTAGAGATGATATCGGATATGACTGCGGACGCGTTTCTCGGGACATTTAAGTATTTTATCGGTCGTAGATGTAGGATCTATTTTTAGATAACGGCACTAATTTTGTAGGAGCTAATCGTAAATTGGTGGAATTTAGTAGGATTTTTCGTTAAGAGACAAAAACGCTAAAAATCATAAATGAGACAGCATTAGAAGGGATAAAAATGGCACTTCATACCGAATCTCACATTTTGATGGATTGTCGGCGATAAAATTTAAAAACTATTTTTATAAAATAGCGTCAGAAACTGCAATGACTTTTGAAGAAGTTGCTACATTGATGATTCAGATAAAGACAATATTAAATAAAATAAAAAATAGACTGTTGACTGCGATATCGTCAGATTCTAATGACTTAAATTGTCTGTCGCTCGGTCATTTTCTTATAAAAACTGCATTAATATCTTATCCAGAACCTGGTATAACTGAGATTAAAATGAGTAGGCTGTCTAGATGGCAGATGTTGACGAATGCGTCAATACTTTTGGAAGCGATGGTCTAGGGAATATTTGACGAATTTGCAACAGTAAAATAAATGGCAAGTTAATAAGGGGCTCTTAATTAAGGTACGGCAATTGATACTTGTAAGAAAGATAATCTTCCACCGTTAAAATGGGTATTAGGCAGAATACAGAAGGTTCATCCGGGCAATGATAATAATTAGAACTGTTACAATTCAGACAAAAACAGGAATATAAAGACCTATTGCGAAAATTTACGTATTGCCGTTGGATGTATAATTTAATGATCATGCGAGACGTTTATTAATTTTTTATTAACAAGATTAAGCGGTTTCATCGCAACACATGTGTATAGCGAAGTTGACAATCATCTATCCTCAAGGCGCGCGATATGTTAATGTAAATGACTGACAATAATAGCACATTTATGATGATCAATTTATATTAGGCGCGAGCGCTCTAAATCGCTGAGTATTTATTGTTCGCAATCCTAGATCGCTGCTCGACTCGCGAACAATGTATCAATTGTCGCAAATGTATTTATTTCGTAACTAGCTAGCGAATGTGAACAAATATTCTTTCCGAAAACGCTCCGAATTGTAAAAGTCAAAATTCAATTAACCTGTGATTCTTTTTATACGTGCACACTCTTATCAGTTTCTTTTCTTAACCAATTATTCTTTGAATTATCGCATATATATTTAGAAATTTTTAGTGGGAAAATACATACTACACTGTGAAACAAAATATCCAAAACATATTTAATTTCAACTAAGAATAAACAAAGCAATATTCCCGTAGAAAATTTCCAATAACAATAATCATCTTCAAAAATAAAGCTCGATCTTCTAAAGTAAAGAATAAGACGTTTATAGTCTCTTCCCATGACAATAAAAATTGCAATTATAATGAAATTAAGAGGTTACGGTTTACATAGAATTTTCTAGAAAACAAAGATTTAATTCGAGATATAACGCCAAAGATATTACTATTGTAATTTACCTGGACTTGCGTCAAGTTCCGAACTTAGCAACGTGTCCTCTTTCAGGTCCTGCAAATCAACAAACTGTTCTTCATCATGATTTGTTACGCCTAGCGGCACGGCAGGATCTACCAACTGTTGATAATCGGTTCCGACTTCATGTAAACTTGAATTAGGCGATTCCGCCACTGTCAGCGGTTGCGAATTGACATCATTGTATTGATTAAATTCATCTGAAAATGTCGGATACTCAGATGCGAAAGATCTGCATTTCAAATAGGAGATGTGCTGTTGTTCGTTGTTTATATTCGTCGATGTATACACATCGTTAGATCTCTTCTTACTATGCATCACCAGAAGATTCTCATCGCTACATATCCTTTTCAATGGACATCGATTATGCATTTCAATCCCCGATGAGGCAATAGAATTATCACTCGCACTGTCATCAAAGTATTGTACCTCCTGCTTTTTCACACAATTGAATGCTTCCTCGGTGCCACGTTCCACCTTAATATTGCATGCGGTGCCGTTCAAAACATTTGCACTTGGAGAACTATCCAAACATGATGTATGATTACGAGACGCGCGGGAGTTCTTACCAGACTTGCGAGTGGCAAGAACTTTCGATTGTGCAGACATATCAGCGTTTTGGATATTGCCATGGCTGTTGTGGTCAGCGTTTATCATTTCAAACATTGACAAAGGTTTGCCGGACGACATCACGCTCTCTGAATCCGACATTGGGCTTTGCTCCGCACTATTGGAATTAATCAACTTTCCAATGGTATGTTTGGACTCTTGCTTCGGAGATGCTTTGCCTTTGCCTTTGCCTTGGATAACGATGCAACGGTTGATTTTATTGATGCCGATTTTATTGGCATGCGCGGAAACTGGAGGCATACGAGAAGAGAATATAGCAGCCTTTACGTACTGCGTATGCGGCATTGGTGAGGGAGACAAACAATCCTCTGTTATAACCGACGAGGGTAAGTCGCTGATTAGGTAATTGATAGCAACTTCGAGCTGCGATGGATCTTCGACGTTGGCTTTTGAATTCGACGACAGAGTGTTCTAATAAATCATTTTTTTCGTTAAACCTTTTTGCTTGTAATTTCATAATGTAAACGAAAGCGCATTGTGTTAGATCTAC
>NW_017259306.1:537447-546109 GCF_001594045.1 Atta colombica | reverse complement strand
ATATATATATATATATATATATATATATATGTACAGTTTGACTTACCATGTCGATTGGTAGTGCATTATTGCCGATATCTGGAATCAGACTTTTACTACTTGCGGACACGGTCGCGGAGAACCTTATTTTCATGTCTTTTATTAGTTGAATGCCCTCCTCTTCCCTATATACAAAGTTTTTCTATTGTTATATATTGTTGCATGACATAATCGATGTGTTTGTTTTAGCACTTGGGGAACAAAAAGAACAGTTTTTTTTTTTAGGCTGGAGCAAGTGAAAAAGCAGGACAAGTGGAAAAGTAGGACAAGTGTGTATAAGGGCACAGATTTTACTTCAAGAATTGTCTCACGGTCTCAACCAATTGCTGAACAAAGTGAATTTTGTGTGATTATTCTACAAATGTTCTACAGAAAAAAATAATTGAATTCTTTTAATGTTTATTGCTCGTTAATATTTCTATTCGGATCCATCAAAACTGCTTTGTCACTTACTCCAATCTATCCTAAATAGCGAAATTGTACTTACGTCACCATGGTGTTAACACAAACGAAGGATTCCACCATATTCATATCTCTGTCAATTTCCAAATAACCGTGGGTCCGTAAGTAGATGAACTCACCATTCTTTGTGAGTAGCCTGTAGCATGACGTGCCGCACATTTCGGCACGGTCGTACACTATGAATGTAAAACAAATTATGATTAATTACGAAAGCAAAACGATATTTGACCCATCACAAATTCAAAATAGTCGTTTTACATGTACTTTGTTGTCACATCTAAATTGCAATTCGTTATGGAAATAATATGCAAAATATCTCATAAGCGCCCGCATCGTAAAGCCTGAATGCATTAAAATAATGTTGGCAAATAATGTATAATATAACATTATTAAACTGACTGTTGTAAATATAACTTTAATAATTTAATCATTGGACATAATAAAATATATATAAATATTATTTTATAATATAGATATTTTTAATAATAATAGATATTATTTTTAAGAATAATTTAGATATTTTTCATCGAATTCTAGAGGAAAAGGAAGGAAAGAGAAAAGATACTGGTATCGTTGTAAAATGTAATGGTCAAGTGATGCGATAAATATTGTCATCAATGCGAAGATTTAACACGTTATATTTAAATGCTTACTTTGCCGTAGGCCGATCATCGTCCACCTACAATCGTCCTTATGCATAAAACCGAATGCGTTCAGGCCCGATATCTCCTCCGACAGGTATCCGGCAATGACCGATACCCTATGATCGCAATAGATGATACGCCCGTCGACCAGATGCCGCGTCACATACTCGTCTTTATTGGCGTCCATTATCGACAATTCGGTGATGGGCCGTTTCTGTGGCAGGGTCGCTATGCCAGCAAAAACAATGTCGTTGGTTGTGCTCGTCGCTTCTGTTAAAGCCAAATGTATTATTTCAATGTATTATTATTAGCAAAACAAGCAATTGTACAAAGTAAAATCGGAGGTGAAACTCGATTGTTTCAAGAGAATTTAAATGATGGCAATTATAAAAACTTAAGAATAAATGTTCAAGGAGAATACTCAAGTAACAAGTTGACATCAAAAGGAGATTTTTAATAATATTTTGATGTCGAAATGATCATGAATAACGTCAATTTACTACTTGCACTGAGAGAAAAAAAATAGTTTTAGCAACTATAAATTAACAACTCTAAAATTGTAACTAATAGTTTTACAAAGTAACAAAAACTAAAGTAAATACTATATTTTTATACTATTCAGTACTACTTTAGTTCTTATTACTTTGTATAACTAGTTTCAAATGCTTTAAAGTTGTTAATTTATAGCTATTAAAACTAATTTTTTTTCTCTCAGTGTTAATATTTAAATTTCCATCTTATTGAATAAATCGATGAAAGAATGATTGATGTTTGATTTTGAGACATTAATCAGTCTTGAATCGTAAGTTACTGAGAAGGTGAAAGGTACAAAATGCAAATACATAAATCATATTTTATTTCCCCTGAGGAAGCTCTATCATGGCGAAAATATAATTTCAACCAGTTTACTTATTTAATGCCGAAAAGCGAAAAGTTATGTCGGATGTTGGTTTTCTATTAAATATTCAGGCAGAGAAAAATTCAAAATACATACATCAAAGAATTTGCGAACAGAAAAGAGGCGCGATAGGTCTGAATATCCTGTATAATAAGGATCGTTGGGCACGGTTGAAGCCCACCCTCATCGGGTCCATTTCTTTGAACACGTCTTTTTAAATGGTGTTTTTCGCTATTCGATTCTCATCTTAGAGACGAGCAAAAAAAAAAAAAGAAATCTACGCTAAACACTCGTGACGCTGCGCCTACATATTTTCGTCCGCGACGGCGAAGGTCTAAATTTAAATACAGGAGTAGCGTAAATATTTGCGATACTCGTTTCGAAACCAGCGCTACAGGTTTTCAGCCATGTCGCGCGATAAAACGAGACCATCGATCCGAGGAATATACGCGCGAGAGAGTAACTAACTCACACGAACCGTTCGACATGGAATACGTAATGAAATTCGATATGGCTGATTTGTAAGGAAAACCGTTGTCATACGGGGTTGATTGTCAAAAAGTTAATAACTCAAGTTAATAACTCACTCAACTAGTGACAGAAAATTCTCTTCCTTTTATTGTAGATTTCTGACATAATAAAGTGTTGCGTAAAATGATTTACGCTAGAAACGTCATGTATTTTACTTACAACGACTTGTAAGAAAATGAAGCTGGTAAGGAAATTTTTCTTAGTTTCTTTATTTTTTCATTAGTTTTTAGAATTATCAATTGCGATTTCTCTGTAATCATAGAAAATGATACGTCTTTATAGATAATTTTTATTGTACTTAATCGTTATTGCAACAAAGAATGTGAATACAATCTCTTTTTAAAAACGGTCATATGAGAGTAGATTGACGAGTCGGATTAAGGATTTAATAGTTAATTCAAATCTCTTTATATGCTTTTAAAGAATATGTTTACAAATATATTTACAAATATAATATTTCAAATAGATATATTTTTTAATTTTTCATACTATAGAAATTATTATGTATTTTATTATTAAAATAATTATTTTACTCGTATATACAATTACTATTATTTTCTAAAATATAGAACTGACATTAATAAAAATGTTTTTTTTCATATATTTTATTCATATTTTTTCATATATATTTTATCTATAAAAAAATATGTCACTATTAATCCTGGAACGTGTCAATCAACTTTGAATATGGGATTAATTGTCACATTTTCGCAGTTTTATTTAAAATTAAATAACTTATTTGTACGAGATACAATGTATTAAAAAGTAAATATTTTTTAAATATCTTAGAGATGTAAGGTATATTATTAATGTATATAATATTAAAATTTTATATTCTCTTTTTTCTAAAAATTATTAAAAAACTGTGATAATGATGTGATCCCCTATGTCCCCTATAAAAGAAACGTCTACGATTGTCGACACACATAATATATGTACCATGGTAGTCACGATAGGATTATTCAATTCGCGATAGGAACTATCTTATTGTTAGCTATGTCACACAATAAAACAGTGTAATCGAAAAACTTGATTGTTGAATCGTAACTGAATTAAATGCCATATAAATAATAATGTAAACAAGATATTTGTTCGCAATTAGTTCGTGAATTACTATTAAAAGCTATTAAAATTAGGATCTACATTATTTAACAGCCAATTTACCTTTTTTCAAATTGATTTATGAATCAATTTTTTAAACTCATAATAGTATCCTTAAAATTTATAGTGCAATTATTCTATTCCCCCCAATATTTTAATAAAACATCTTATTTGACAACTGCATACAATAGATAAGTCAGAGGGTAAATGTAATTTGAAGGAGAATAACAAAGTCTTGAAATCAGAATAAATTAACAATAAGATTTGTATCTGAATCAGCATGTCAAAATGTTACTCTGTACAATCGCTCTGAACGACAGTTATATTTTTTATGTATCATATTCAACATGTATAGTTTACGTTAGTTTTAAATAAATAAATAAATAAAATGACAATACAAGAACGAAGTAAAAAATATGATACAAGTTAAATTCATATTTTAGTTGGCGGTCTCTTAACGTTAAATTTTTTTCAGATTTATCTTCTAAAATTAATCCGATGTCGAATTTTGCAATAGAGCTGTTACAAGATGATAATTATTTCAAACTGTTACAAGATGATTATATATATCAAAGAACGATTAAAACTCACCTCGTTGTCTTCCTCTGTGTCCGTTTTGGATGTCCACGTTTTTGCAAGCTTCTGCGAGCCGGAGAAGACCCGAAATGTCGAAACATTCGTACTGCGTGTGGTCGCGCCTGGAATTAGTGCGTTGCGCTATGCGAATTTTGAAATTCCGTCTCTGTTCGAAGAAACGTTTGAGCTTCTCGTTCGACCGTTGACTTGACGTCGAGGATTCCTCAGAAGAGTTGGAACTATTATCGTGTGTCAACTCGGATACCTGCGAGATGTTCATCGGCGACGGCGTTGACGATGTCATCGGCTGTCCATCGGGCAAAAGATTACGCTTGAGCTCATCAAGGTCATCGGGATAGATGAAATTGAACAGGCACTGACCCAGCAATTCATTCTGCGAAACACAATTTCCAAAGTTCAAATGAGAGAGTCTAATTTCGAAGTTTAGATGAAGTTACCCCATATGACCTTTGTTAACTCGTGACTTGTATATCAGTAATGATACAGCAATAGTCTCCCAATAGGGATTATATTAAGGAAAAAATTAATTAGAATTACAAGAGAAATTGCGAGCATACGTTAAACTTTAATTCTTGTTTTCATCATTGAGTCATTTTATTTTCAGGATAAATAATACGGTACTTTGGAATGCGAAGAGAATCGATATTCCTTTCTCATCTTCGATAAAACAACATGATGTCTTTCATGATTTTTATACAAATGCATTTAAATTTTATATAAAAAATATAATTAAATATCGTTCATTAATTTTCGCTATCGTAGTGGAAATTATTATCATTCTTTCTTAAAGTTAAAATGTAGCGCGATTGATATATTTAATTCTATCCATTTTCCATATATATAGAGTATCTTTGTGCTTATTCCTCGAATAGAGATACTTTAAGGTTCCGTTCGTGAAGCCCTCAGACTCCTTCTGTGAAGAGCTCTACACACGTTAGACTGAATAATATCTTTCGCGCAGCGAATCGCGTCGCGATATGTCAACGACGATGACGACGACAACGACAACGACGACGACGATGACAGCGGTGCACCATGTCGGCGACGAAGCTCATTTTCACGGCAGGCGGTTTCTCCTTGAGAACAATACAGCCTGATTGTGAGTGGCTCCTTAAAAAACGAGAGCAAGCCGCAAACTGCGCTCGCAAACAACTCTCGTCTTGTCTGCCCTTCTTCCACCTACACCTTTCTTGTTCCTTCTCTATTGTCGCCAGTTCTGGCATCTCTTGCACAAGTAAAACCAAAAGAGAGAGAGACAGAAAGAGAGAAAAAGAAAGAAAGAGAGAGAGGTGGTACTTGGTCGTCTTCCAAGAGCCGCCCGGTTCGTTATGGTAGAGTGGCGAATTATCGTTACGCCTGAATCTGGAGCGCCACCGGCGAACACCAACGATCGATAGCGCGGGGGACATTTTTTACCCACGACCGTCCCACTATCATCCGTCTCGTTGTTTTCTCGCAGAAACATGGAAGAAATCTTCAGGAATTGCGGGGAGTCGGGATGAGAAGCGATGTCGCATATTTGCGAAGCTTCCACTCTCGCTGCAAACTGTAATCTCGTGAAATTCAAGCGAGAATTTGAAACGAGCATTGAAGTCTCTGGCGAATTCTCTAATTCGACATAAATCTCTATGAATTTCAATTAATTTTGTTTGGACAATCAGCGCTTCATCGAGCGTACCTTTATCCTAGTGGCGTGGAACTTTTATTCTTCCTGTTGTTTCGAAATCAATAACATCTCTCTTTGTCGTCATATTCGATTTCCTGGAAGATCGGGCTCACGTAAACACGTGCAACCTTGAAGGTAAGTAAAAGGACAACAACCCTAAGCGGCTAATATTAGATAATATTTCTGGGAAGATTCTTCTAATGTCCTTCTTTAAAATTTCAGATTTCGACATTTCTTTTTAGCATCACTTTTATCTAACACGATTATTTTTTACAAGTCAATTTAATTAGATGATTATATTGCAGATAAATATTCAAAATAAAAGAAAGATCATCGATTAGTTAGGAAAAAAGATAAATTTGTGTGTGTGCAAAATTAATAGAAATGAAAATTATATCTTTGTGCCGTTTTGCAAGAGATGACAATTATATTGAACAACGTGGAGTTTCTCATAAATCAAGTTTGAAACTGATAGCAAATTTTCTACAAATCATGGTGAGAAGAGAAGCCAGTTAGAAACTAAGTTGCAAACGTGTAGCTATTTCTAATATTTTTAATTGTAATATTATATTTTTAATTGTAATATTTATCTAGATATCTGTAAATAATAATTATAGATATTATATCGATAATATTTGTAATATCTTTAATATTTATTTTGTAATAATTGTATCACCAAGAAATGTAATAAGAGTTAAAAACGCCATAAATCTGCCTTTTTGTTCTTAATCTCGTAATTTTTCCTATTTAATTTCTATTCTAATCGATTATATACATCATCGCAGGTATATTCTACTCATTCTCCGCCTAATATTCGTTGCGTTGTATCGTTTGAAAACTTCTAGGATCTCTTGCGTCATCGGTCGTAATCTGAACCTACCTTTTCTTTACCAAAAGTATCAAAATTGGTTTTCAGCTATTCTTAGCGTTCGCATGATTCTGTATATGCCGCGAAAGGGATCGTTTTGCTAAGCGTGCCTCGACGTGACTGTGAGAATCCAAAACTCTTGCGAAATCGAGGCCCGACGAATGGAAATTCCGTATACACGCGTGTAGGATTTCTCGATAATACTCGATAAACTAAAAAAAAAAAGTTCTTTCGCAATTAATCACACGTAATTAATCGCACGTATTTGTTATTTCACGTTTACGAATAATTGAAAAGATGATCAATGAGATATATATCCAAGATTAATGAATTCTAGCATTACAAGAAGTTTTCTTCATGAGTGCGGATGTTCTAGATACTGTTGAATATGTCAACTGCACATTATTAATTTCCGCTGTTTCTAAATTTCGATTATCCAGAAATCTCATGTAGGTCCGTGACTCAGCTTTCAATTATGTTAGAATTATTAACTTAATTTCTCGCGAACTATCTGAATGCTAAAATTTCACACGATCTTTCGTCACGATTGGAAACGACGTAGAAATTTATAAATAATAGATATTTCCAATAACACAATGATATTGATTGCAAAGTGCTAAAACAAGGATAAACATCAGTTCTTGACGCCAGTTTGCAAAAGAAAAAAAAAAGATAGAAAAATATCATCAGAAATCATTTAAAAATAGACTTTGCCTTTTAATATTGCAATGTAATTCTGAAACATACAATAGTAACATATTTTTATGTTTCTGCATTTGCGATTTATAATTCCAAGATAAAAATACGAAATCTTTTTGTTCTGTTTATATTTTTTTTTTAACCTTCTTTTCCTTATACCTGTTTAATATTTTTTCAGTGCAGTTCTATATCTGCATAAAGAATACATTATTTCAGATAGTTTCTTTGAATTTGTCTCTTTATAGCACGTCGAATAGGAGTGAAATAAGATTACTCTCTCTCTTTCTCGCTAAGTGTATGTGTGGGTGAGTGTATGTGAGAGAGAGGAAGAGAGAGAAGCATCACGTGCATAATTATGACGTCTCTGATAGTCCGGAAAAGCTGGCACACCGATCTTGGATAACGATGCCATCAAAGATGAAGAAGCACAGTATGCAGCAAAGCGAGATTCTCGTTATACGTATATCTCAACATCGATTGCTAATTATTCGCACAATATTCGTATACAATATTCGTGTACAATATGTTAAGCGAATAATTAAATATCTATAATGGATAGTTGTTTGGCTCGATTTTATCGCATATAGATGAGCACACGCATTATTCTCGTAACATTCAGTACCTGATCCTTAAATATGCCGATTAATCACACGCTTCGGTCTTATGTACTGATTCTCTCGGCGATTAATCTCGTATAAAAAAATTAATATTTCATGATAAAATTCCGCATTTTGCGAGTTATTATTCATTTTTCTAACGTAAGAAACAGAATAGACGCACATTAGTAAACATAGATAAAATCATAATAATTCATTTAATTTATATAACGCTTCTATAACTATAATGATAATATCGGTATTGTTATATTGCCGTTAATGCAATTTTTTTAACGTACATCATATACTTGCATCACTTGCACAACGATACCAATGCTATCGTTATTTAAAATTTACAGAATTGGATCTTGTAAATAAAATTGTATTATTTATACAATTACCTAATATAATATAAAGTTATAATATAAAGTTATATAATATAAAGTTAATAAGTCTTATAATAGTATTACCGTTTTATAAAATCTTGAAAAACATTTTTTACATTCAAATTATATAAAAATATGTATTCGTATTCATATTTAAAATATTTAAATATAAATA
>NW_017259306.1:535510-537347 GCF_001594045.1 Atta colombica | reverse complement strand
GAGAGAGAGAGAGAGAGAGAGAGAGAGAGAGACATATGTAGTTTATATATATATATATGTATATGTATATATATATATATATATATTTGCATAAGATTGTACACAATTTGAATTTTCTGGAAAAATCGCACGTGGATCCGATAAAAAATTACCAAGCGAGATCATTACACGCTTTATTTGCAGCGGGGCGAGTTTTTCGAAACGCACGGACGTGCCATCTTTCCATGAGCAATTGCGCGCGCGAGTAATTTCCGCACACAAATACGAAAAACGAATGTGGATATTGGTGGGCACACACGTTACATGGCGAATGAAAAGGAGCAGAAAGCATAAAGTACGCCGGTTGCCATGGGAGCATATTTGCGTTGCACGCATTCATTTGATCGATAATTCCTAACTCCGCGCGGTACAGGGTAGGTCGGTGCTGCAGCTGAAGCTGCAGTCACAAGATCGCGATCGCTGCCATACTTTCCCTCGTCCGCTTATCTCGGCGCCGGCGCGAAAATGCGCTGCACAGACATTTATATTTCAACCGCCGCAATATAAGTATGTTATGTAAAAAAGAAAGTCTGTCGCAAAAGAGATGAAAAATTCTGTGAAATGTCGATGGTGCGTAAATAGCTTCCGTTAATGCGAAACGAATATTTCAAGTGTTTTACCTCTGATGATGATAAGCTTGACCTTATTATCGACGCAGAAAAAAGCCTATTAATCCTTCCATTGTCGAGTAAACTTGTATATAGAAAAGATATCAGCATGGTTTCTCTCGTTCGTACAATACGCTTACTTTTTACCTAAAGCTATTACTTATCGAGACATCGGGGATAATTGAAAAGCACATGGTCGATTGAAACAAGCATATAATTCTGGTATTCCCGATTAATCGGTTTTTTAATCGTAGAGAAATTTAATCAAATACAATACTGTAATGTAAGAACTTTAATTTAAATATCTAAATAAAATATCAAGATGACAAAGAGAAATTTATGATTTTCTCTTAGAACTAATATAATTTATTCGTATCGTTCGAAGTGTCTAAAATTATAAATTATTCGATGCTTTCATTAATATTCTTGTAGGATATAAAAGCCAACCGGATATCCTTTAACATTACAGATTCTTTTAAAACAAGTTTTTCATCAGCGAAAAAATATCCGCAGTCTTCGTGCAATCGATTAAAATAAAAAGAAAATTTCCAACAAGAAAATTTCCTTCAAGGGAAAAAAACATCAATAAAATTATAGTCTTTGATCAAATTATAATGAAGATGATTCATATTACATAATCATAAGGAAAACTCACCTGAACATGACCGAGGTGTTGCTCTACTTGTCGACTAACATAGACGATGTTTCCTTTTGTAGTGAGTACGATGAAGAAACCTCCGCTGTCAACCAGGTGCTGTTATAATTTGAAAAACGAATCTAAGACCGTTTTAGTTGATTTGTTTAGAAATAAATATTGTATACTCACGTCAACAAAAAATTGCTCCAGATCAAATTGATCTTTAAACAATGGAGGAAGGAAGTTTGTACAGCCTCTTCCGAGTGCTGTAAATAATGCACAAGACATGCGACCGTAAATAATGCTTTTTTTATCACCTGCATAATCGAAATTATAACGATATGGACGAATGAATTTAATTTATCCGTAGTTTATTTAGAGCCGTTAAAATAACAAAACGTAATGCAATTTAATAGATAAAATCTATCTATGTTAGAATCTACAACAATAATAATAAAATATAATTTCGTACTAATAATAGAATATAATAATTGAAGATGATTCGATATAATGAACCATAAGAATATAAGTTATTAATCCAGGAATAGTCATA
>NW_017259306.1:532959-535410 GCF_001594045.1 Atta colombica | reverse complement strand
TTTTTTTTCTTTTTTTTTATAATTATTTCTTACAAATTTAAATATTCTATCGAAAATCCAAAAGAGAATTTTAATTAAAAGTTTTAATGGAAATCTTTATTTTTTAGAAATACTGTCATATAATAAGCTTATCGTGCACTTAACGTGCCTTCTTCCATTTAATATTTGATTGGTTTCATTACTTTTTTCAGACAAATATGAATAAATCCATATCTATAATGTTCACAAATGTCAATAAATTAGAAAATACTCGATAATATACAACATGTTGTTATAATAATAATAATTTTAATGGTGTAAAATCACTCCAAGTGTTTACGTAAAAAAAAAATGGAGTGATTCCCGGATTAAGAAAAAGCTTCATGGAAAGATGTGAGAAAAATATTCTTATAAGGTCGACTTACTGTAACGTGTCCTCAGGAAAGCGGTAGCTAATCTCAGGATTGATATTTTGTCCATTCTTCTCGAGCTTCCAGCGACGCTCGGCACAAGGGTCGCCATCGTCGATATATTTGCGTTGAGATTGTCACGGCGTTGCTTTTCCGCCATGTTTCGCGACGCACGTGGATTGCTGTAATAAAAAATGAAACAACAAGCGAAATTTAGTAACGCTCAAAAATCATTAATATACAAAGAAATAGAATAAAATAAATTATTCTGTATATCTTTCTATTTAAAGAAATATATATATTCTATGCTAATGTAAGACTTATACTGCAAGTGACGTACTTTGAATTTACATTTTCATAAATTATATAAATTATATAAATTATATAATAAATTTATCGTATAAATTCTTATTCGTCTATTTTCAACCATAATTCCAATTAATCCAATCATATTTTTCAGTGACATTTTTCTTAGCAATGCTTTTGTAATAATTGATTAAATTTAAATACAAGAAACGTAAGTTTTATTCTCAAAATAATAAATATAAAAAGAAATGTATATTTATATATAAACAATTGATCCTAGTTAATTACTGTAATTTTTTGTCTCCATAATTCATCCTCTTAGTATCGTTAAATGTATATTTGTATCTCTCGCAGAAGTCGTAATATCTTTATTATCGTGCATCTTTCAGTATACAGTAAACTAGTATGCCATCACGCAACCATGCACAAAAATAAGGCCATGGCACAACTATGATATATGATTGTTAATACATATGTGTACCGTGTGTACTTCAGTAAACAGTGGCGTATATCTTACACGTGTGTATATTTATAACGCTGAGATTTTTGAAGTACAATTCCGATGCGCGTATTTGTATATGTATAAGAACTTCAATTATTTTTATTACAAAATGCACCCAGATAGCACATGTCCAAAATGAAGACATAAAAAGATATAATAAGACATAATAAGAAAAAAAATGTCTTATGATACAATAGTTACAAGACATTTTAAGAGGATGATCCTAAAGTAAGATCAAATTTCGATTCGCTGTTTTACCGATTTAACAGAACTTACAATATATATACGATTTACATATCATCATCACTACATTACTACGTATCATTACATATTTTTTTTATAACTACGTATTTTTTATAAAGGCCCAAGTGCATGCACTTTTAAAAAATGCAATACTCCTTTGAAGAAAATTGGTTATTTTCCTTCGAAGTGAATATCGTCGAAACTGTACAAAATAGAAAAAAATTTTTTTTTAATTATAATTATTAAGTAGTCTTAAAATCATTCATCAACTTTTAAACATTTTTTTTCTATCTCTTACAGTTTCGATAATATTCACTTAAAAAAAAAAGACCGATTTTTTTTCAAAAGAGATGTTACACTCTAATAAAATAGGCAATGTCGTCCATGTCTATGTGATTGACTCTTTATAAAAAAAATATGTGTCTCTTATTTTTGTCTTGAAAACAACATACAAATCGGAGAGGAATACTTTCATAGCTTTCCTTAAAAGATATTAAATTTGCAAGAGATTTTCAATAATTTCAATAATAATTATGAGCTTTGTATTTTTATCGCTGTTACTCCATTCTTTGTAATTTCGATGTTGGAAATCAGAGATACTTGCATTTCACTCATTATAGTTCGCGAAAACGACATTAGCTATTCTGAGAGAATTTTCGCAGAAATCATTATAAGAGACTAAATTGAAGATAAGATGTTAAAAAGATGTTAAATTGGACTACCTAAACGTTATATCGAGATATATATCATAAAATATAATTATGTAAAATAAAATTAAAACTGATATATTTATAATTTTATTCCACGTTACATTCTTTTTATACAGAATAATATCAAGGCAGTTTGATTGATCGACCTTGAAATGACAGTCGTTTTATTATTTATACCATCGCGCACGCGAGTTAAATAAAACAAATAAACATTTATAATTATTTCATAATAATGAATTCATTCTTGAATAAATATATTCATTATTAAAAATTATTATAGTTATGAATTTAATTAATAATA
>NW_017259306.1:525229-532859 GCF_001594045.1 Atta colombica | reverse complement strand
TATATAAAATACATTTACGTAAAATAAATTTTTTCTTCATGATAATAAATAACATAATTACATTATTATTAAAAGTTAAAAGTGCAATGTATTAATATGAACATTCTAATATATACATGCACGCTTATATATAAACATTATGAACATATTAGATGTTACGTATATATAATTTTGATTTTATTTATAATATAATTAACAATTAATCCTTTAAATTTGGTTCTTTGTTCTTTCGATTTTATAGTAATCTAACCTTTAGAAAAGATGACTTTTTAATTTCTTTGGTTTAGGAAAATAATGTTAATATATGCTAATAAATATTCTAAAAAAAAAAAACTGAAACCAGTCTAAACCCGAAAAATCGACTTCCTAGTTTCTAAAGGTTAAATGTACATGAGAAATATGTCTCGAATTTTTACAAATTATAAAAGAGATCAACAATTTCTTCGAATTATGTGAATAATTAATTCCGCATTGATAGATTGATGAATTATTGTAACAAATACTACATACTTCGTGAACGCACCACTATGTAGTATATATAAGCTTGCATAATCGGATATTCAAGAAAGAATGACGTATATTTTCCTCGCTAATTAACATATTATCAAGTACACGATCTATTATGTAGTACACGTAGTAAATCTATTTCGTTCACTATTATGCCCATTCGCTGCTTCGATTATATATTTACGTACATATATATATATATATATATAATTCAATACAATTTTCTTTGTAATTACTTTTACAATTAATTTCTTATCATTAATAAATAGAGTGCATTCATTGCACGTGAAATTGCACACTTGAAACTTGTTTATTCGGGACAATGTTGCTAATTTATGCGTTGCATCACAAGTGTTTGGAAATGACGACCTGTTGCTCGTCTGTGCACACGTATAAAATAACCGAAGTGAGAAAATGTTTAAGCTCGTGTTCGCCGTATCTTGACGGCGTAACACGTGCATTTATGACCCTAATCTTTTTGCTCGTGCGATGGAATGGCTTATATAATAGGATCAAAGCTATAACGGTCTGACCCTCAATAAACTTCTTCGTTATGACCAAACCGTGAAAAAGACTGTAAATAAATATATAAAATTATACAGCAATTTCTATCTGCAGTGAGTTGTGGTCAGATGTTTAAATTTTCATTTTAACTCACTGCGTTGATTGATTATTTCTTTGGCATCGTGCTCGTTGCAGAGATATACAATATTTTTGTATATTCACGAAGAGAAGGACCGACAGAGTGTGGACGATCTTGAATAAACAATCAATGCAACTACAAATGTATAATGTTACAATGTACCGTCAAAAAAGGATCAAGTACATTGTTAAGACATCATGCGGAGGCACATTCTTGGGCACAAGACAGTTATAGATCAAGGCTAGCGATGTGATTTCATTCGATTTATAATCTGCATGTGCTCGAGGTCTTCTCTCCGGAAGCGGCGCAGTGATTTATTTCTCCCCGTCAACTTAAATCTCTAAATCGCCCGCGAAAATCTATCTAATTGATTCAACACATCAAATTAATTTACTATTGGAAATTTATTCGATGTGTTGAATCATTTTTTGAATTTTATCTTGCACGACACTTCTGTCGAGATACGTCACCGGCAATAAACAATCGGCGCTTTGGCGTTGCGTCTGGTATCCGCTGCGTATCTGGCAGAGTGCCTATTCCGTAAACTCTTGAGTATCTCGTGTTCAACAGAATGGAGCGCGCTATAATGTTAGCAAACAATATCTCTTTCTCTCGGGAACAGCTTGAGAAATGATCGAAAGGACGAGAGCATGGTGATATAAAACGCTACTCGAGATACGCATCGTGTAAATAAAATGTCTGCGATTATTAATTCATGAAGATAAAAACCGGAGAAATTAGAGATAGACAGATTGCTCACTAATTATACCTCCGAGTAGAGCTCTTGATAAGAGAATTAAATTAATTTTAATATCTACACGATAATCACAAATTATATATAGTAATATAAAACATCATGTAATCGTAAATATTAATGCATGAGTGCATTATATATTAATATTACTGTATTATCACACCAGTGCATTAATACTTACAATGTTTAATAAATGATAATTACTGAAAGTCTAGGAAGTGTTATAGAAATTGAACATATATTTTGTCGATTATCGCTGTTAAGTGAAGAGGATGCGCGCGTTATACAGTTGATTGAAGTATATGCTATAGCATCGATGACGCAGATTACACTAACGTGAAATGCCATTCAGTACACAGTGTGTCCTATTTTAATCGATCTGCGTGAATATTATTAATATATTAGTATCATCAAAAATATTCTAAATAAAAATCAAAGCATTTCAAGCGAAACATTACGTAACAGACATGATTTTTCCATAATGTTTCAGACATTAAAAATTTCCATAAACTTTTAATAAATTAAGATTATAATTTCCATAAAATTTCAGACAGATTATTGTGAAAATAATTATCAAAAACAGATTATTCTTCTGTTAATTCACCTATATCGACGATTAAACTATAAAAGTTCCTATATATTTGTATAAATTTTGTTATCAACAGCTATTTCTTTCGAGCGACAGTTTTATACAAATTTTATCTCATTTTCAGTTTTATATTTTTTGTGGAAATCTTGTGAGACATAATAGTGAATGAAAAATTATGCATTGACAAAAGAGTTAAGATTATAACATAAGATTATATTTACAAAACGTATATAGTTTTATTAAAAGGATAGTACATCCGGCAAAGGATAATTTATAGATTCAAATAAACATTGGCAAAAGACTTTTTCTTCTTTTGTAATGATACTTGCACTCAAAAAAAGGTCAATACAATTAGAAGCACATGTATAGAATGTAGAGAAAGGACATTAAAATTGAAACAAAATCAATGAGGATATAAATTTAAGATTTTAGAAAAGTATCATACATATGTATGATACTTTTCGAAAATAATCGTTAAAAGTGAGTTTGTTAGAAATTATCAATTTTAGAAAAATTGTTATTCGAACTCGGCGATTTTTTTTATGTAACTTATTGAAAAATTTCTTCTTTTTTTGTACACATTGTACATTAATAATGTGATTTCCAAAACAGCGTGCGAAGGTTATCTGGCAGTTTTTTTTACACAATGTCGTGTTTACTTTGGCAATTACTCCAGCAGTGACCTTCGCGTTATCACATTGATAATGACCAAAATTTTACTTTAACGTTTTGATAGAGTCGCAGTTGAGATAGAATCGTAGTTGAGACAGCTGGGGATACCTTTAAGAAGCATCACAAAACAGGATAAAAAATAGAAATAATTAATTTAATTCGTAGATATCTTATTCTAAGCGAGTAAGTATTGAATTTTCTAATACCTATACATCGTGTTATCAAGTTGTGCAAATAATTCTATTCTCGTTTCTGCACGTGATAAAAGCGAATAGATGAATATCATAAGTAGTTGACGATAATCTTATATAAGAGATTATGGCGTAAATTAAAGAAATTTGTCATGTTAAATACATTTTGATAAATAAGCAATTATCGTTTCTCACAATCAGATCTACCAAAAATTACTATAACTAGTATAATCAATTGATGATAACGAAAAAACGTCGAATGAGCGGAATAATGAATTTGATGAAAACGAATTCCTCGAATGAGCCATCAATGTAAATGTCAACTGCCGAACATATATCCTGGCGTCAATATAATGTAATAACGCAACTCGTGGAATGGCAGGACGTATATCTCGTAACCGCGATGTTATACACGACAGGCAATAAATATTTAAACTCGCCACGAAACAATGGCATAAAAATTCAAACGACGTCACCGTCAGGCACATGGAAGCGACACGAGACAATAATGGCGCAATTTTACGTAGAAATATATATATTTCTCGCAAAGATTGTGAGATAGCGGGTTCGAGGATGAGTAGGATCGATTGTTTTGACTTACTTCTCATCAGAAAAGTGACGAATTGAAATCGCGAAAGTCACGTTTATTCACTTTAGGTTCACTTAATTAAAACGCTAACGCTACGCTGTGTTTTCTTTTTCGCGCGAAAAGAATTTATTCGCATTTTATTCGACCAAACACAAGGCTGCCGAAACCTTTTTGGGCAATGACGTAATCGGTTGCGGATCTTTCATCAAGGCCAATTTGCCGACGCAGAGATAATATTCATCAATAAACAAGTCTTTACCACTGAGAAGAATCTCGAAAATAAAGACAGATCGTTTGCATCAATAAACGACCATGCATATCTATTAATGTTTTACGATTTACTTATATATCTTTCTATATATTTTTTTTCCGTTTTGCTAACTGGTCCTGTTGTGCGTGAGATCTCATTCGAAATACAGATGCGTATTCGTACGTAGACGTGATGGTATTCGACAAAATCATCATCTTTACATAACAAGATTTTCGTATGGTGACTTCCGACAATTGTAAGCGTCCAGAAGAGGATAAGATATTCATCAATGAATCGTATCCTGATTTGATTTTCATTTTATCATATACTCTGCAATTAACAAGACGGTTAATTATATCTATTACGCTTGATGACTGTATTTCTTATCGAATTAAATTAACTAATCCTGTTATTAAAAAAATCAGCAGAAGTTGTTTAATTAAGTGGGACCAAAAAATTATGTTGTACGTCATGTTTGCATGTATAAATGAAATTAATAAACTGCTCGAACAGAGAGAGAATAGAGACAGAGAAAGCTGTTAATATCTACATATACATAAATAAGTTATTATTACTTATCGTAAATTATTATTACTTATATCATCGATGAGTGGTAATCTATCTGACACACTACTTATATAGTGATAAAAGTAAAATGATAATTAAAAAAATCATTGTGCACAATATGCATCGATTAGTAAACTGTAGCATATAATAATGTGATAATTGTTGTGTAGAATAATTTTATTATGAATATTAAATATATCATGTATAAAGTATACTTGTGTGGATTGATATTATTCCACAATGTTACTGACATGGCAATTAAGGCAGAAGTCACTAATTTAAAGTTGGACTTAATTTGGGAGTTACTACAACCGTGATAAATTATGCTAGGCCAGATGGTTCTTATAAACGCGCTCAAATATAACCACTTCTTTTCCAAGTTACATCATCTGCGTTTTTTCTTAGCATATATGGCGTCCAGACGATATGGACAAAGTCAACCAAACCGGAAGAAATTAAAAAGGCAGAACATTTATTCATTAAAACACTCATTAAAAGCATAGATCTGTTTTTAATGCCAAATAGTTCTTAGAAATAGTCCTGATAAATTTTTATTTTTATTTAAGTACACCAATGCCACTTAATAATGTTAGAGAAAAAACACTTCTATATTTACAACGTATGTCTACTAATGGAATTCTGAGAATCATGGACGCCCTTAAAAGCAACTTCTTTGTTATCTATCTTAAGAATGTATCGAGAGCAGTTTAATTAGATAAAAGACTTTTTCAAATAATGTGCCATTTTCGTTTCTATCATTAGTTACAATTCTGTTCAAAAATAAAATTAGTAAATAACATTTTAAATTTAAAAACTATTGAAAGGATTAATCTGTTGAAGTAACAGAAAAATTCTTAAACCTTGAATTACCTAATTCTATAAAAACAAAATATACGGAAATATATGGACCTTGCATATTATATTCAGAAATATTTGAAATAAAAAAATAACATATGTAAATGATGATATATGCAACCTTAAGCGATATAAATGAGTTTTTAAGAAGTATAAGAGTTCTTTCAATAGAATATATAGTACTAAAGAAAATGTATTTCAAAAGAATAATAAATCTCTGTAATACGATTTTGTAGGATTAATGTATTTTGACACTCTCTTTTTTGATTTAACAGCTCTTCGATAAGTGGGAAAGATCCGATGACTAAAAGAATTTTATTTCAAAATTAGAGAGAGAGAGAGAGAGAGAGAGAGAGAGAGAGAGAGAGAGGACAAAGAAAGGGAAAAAATTTGTCATATTGTTGGCAAAATCAAATATAATAAAAACTCTATATTTTCACATATTCTTTGTCAATATTTAGAATATTTAAACTATTTTTCATAAGTCAAAGCTTTATTAATTCATAAAGAAAATACTGAATAAAATAATAATAATAATAATAATAATAGTCAGAATCTTTGATATTATTATTTAAAGTGAATTTGAAATTAATTTTTAAAATATTTATTTATTTGAAAATATGAGCAAATAATATAAAAAATCTACAGCAAATGGAAATTTATTATATTAATATTAATAATCATACATAATATTTATTTCTCATTTTTGTTATTAATTTATTTCATTATCGTTTAATTCTGATAAATTTATACAGTTAACAAAAGACTATTGCAAGAATTTTTTGCATTGAATTTCTCATAATGTAAAATTAATTTCTTATAATGTAGATTGGACGATTTTCTTAATTTAATTTCCAAAAATCATCTAATAAGCCTGTACATTTATTTTTTAGTAATATGATGCAGTAATAAGTAAATATATAATTCAGCAATAAATGTAACTTATTTATATAATATTTCAACTTTATTTATATTGTATAATAAACTAAACAATTAAATTCAATTTCAATTGACAATTTGTAACTCTACTCTTCTCTCTCGCCGCTCTTTACTTTTTTACCTTGTACGTGCTACGAATACATATATCTCATTTGCAAAATAAGCTAAGCTGGTAGACAGGACGACAAAAATTTCTGGCGGACCTTGTTCCCATACATCTTGCTTTTTTCTTTGTAGCTTATATGCATAAGTACGCACACTCGCATAGGCAAGTAGACGTGAGAGCGTGCTGGAATTGTAAGTTGGATAGGTCGTGGCAAACGTCAAGAGCAACATGCCGACGGACACTCTCATTGTAGGTAGCTGAAATTCTCGTTTAAATTTCTATCATAGTTGATGCAAAAGAGTTGTTCTATTTATTTATTAAGTAAAATTAAAAATAATATTCAAAGAAAAAAAAAATCAAATTTCTTAAATTTTTTATATCTAAGAAATATTGATAAAATTCAATCTTATAAATTCAAAGTTTATTTTAAATATAAAAATTATTCAAATAATAATATCGCGAATAAAAATATAACAAGTTACGTGCCAAATAATTGTGACTTTTGGTTTTTAATAACATTCAATATATTAAATAAAAGTTGTATCTTGTAGATTTTCCGAATTTGTCTAAATTTATAGAGAATTATGTAACTGATTATTTATAAAAAAAAAGCTGTGAGAATTAAACTCACAGCAAATTATCAAGTCTCATGTTAATTACATTTTGAGGATTAATGTATAAACATTACACATCTGCACGCGCGATACATGTTCAATATATGCACTCTAAATTATTGCGCGCAATGCATATTAAAAATAACAGAAATATCTAAAATATGAATTCCAGGAAATGTAATAATTATTGGATATCTCAATAATAAAAAAAAATGAATTATTATAATTATTGCAAGTTTTGGAAGTTAAATATTTTATTGTGCGAGGCAATGTTTCTAAACGTTATATACATATACATATATATGTTAATTCAAAAAATGTATATTTAAAAACATTGTCTCGCACAATAAAATA
>NW_017259306.1:524611-525129 GCF_001594045.1 Atta colombica | reverse complement strand
CATATATACTTGTGTGTGTGTGTGTGTGTGTGTGTGTGTAAAGAAATACGATGGTTTGATTCGAATAAATCAAAACATAAATATATCTTATAGCGTTGTCTGTATTATTGTTCCAATCTTTTAACAACGATGTAAACTGATGGATTGTTTTACATAATGAACTTTTCTTTTATAATTGGACTTACTACTTTATATAACAAAGTATTTAGAAGTATAAGTTTTATACAATAGACATCAAGGACTTTATATTAATTATAGTGTTAACTGTTTATAGACATAATAATTTTACAAAGATGAATTTGTTACATCCGGATTGATTTGGTTATGCAATTTTTGACATCATTTATGGAAAAAAAAGTTTACCAATATTTATGACTATTCTTTACATATGATTACATATTCAAACGTTATTCGTTAAAGTTTATATATCCGACGTTATTATTTTGTAAGTTTAAATTTATTTTTTTTAATATTGAAAATGACTCGATCGAAGTTGAAACATTTGTAATCTAATATTA
>NW_017259306.1:514850-524511 GCF_001594045.1 Atta colombica | reverse complement strand
ATATATATATATATATAAGTATTTTGATGTTATGAAAATAACACGTTATGCGCAATAACGAAGACACTACAGAAATGACGGATTATACAAATACAGTTATCATAATAATTAGTACATATTTCATTAATCCTGTCAAAGAACGCTCGGTACTCATCCCATGTGAATCGTAAACCATAAACGCGGAGACGCGATGACACAAAGCGCGCATTCAAGTGTACGCTCACGATCGTAGGTAGATCATTTCCTTGATTCAGGAAACAAAGTATATGACTTTTGAAGTCTAACAATTGTGGGTTCATGATCAGAAGTTTATTGCCGTTATTAGATCGACCATCGCTTTCACCGATGATTTAATTTATTGTTACGAAAGGCACGCTCGAATAATGTCTCGAGTACACTGACCGTATAAAAATGAAATTTATAAGAATTAATCTCTTGTTTGTTCTGTTACTATGCGATTTATAATAATACAACTATTAAATAGATACTTCTCGTAATTCCATTTTAAATTTTATATACCTTTGCAATGTTCCGATTTTTATCTATCGTTAATTAATGTAAATTAATACATATAACATTCCACGTAAATTAATACATATAACATTCCACGAAAAGTGTATATTTCGTAAACAAAATAATTAAAAATTTGAAAAATTTGAATTAAAAACCTACAATGTATTTTTATTATTGTACTTCGTGTACAAAAAATATAACTTAATATATATATAAATTATAACATGGCTCATGTTTCTGTAATTAATTTTTTACTACTAATTTTTAAACGAAATTTAAGAATGTTTAAATTTCCCTTAGACCTGATCTATCATTTCTCAAAGTTGATTTTTATAGATTAGATTATATATTAGTAAATATCTCTTTAAAAAAAATTTTTGAAAAAATTCAGTTCTTTCCCTGCTATTAGTGAGAGAAAATAAGCTAAAAAGCATTCCTTCTTATTCTGCATTAAAGCATTTTGGCTTTCAATAAGTCGTCTTCAACAATGCGTGCTTCTAATTGGATCCTCAGTATAATGATTTTAATTATACATAATTGTAACATATACTAATTGTAACCACGCGTTTTGACGAATGCATTGTATCTAGATGTAGTCCTGCAATTGAAATTCGAAAGTTCGTCTTCAACTTACAATTGACTTTAAAGTTTCCAACATGTTACGAGATGCCAACACAATTGGTTATACACTTACAATACGATTTTGCATCGCGTTGATAATTTCCAAACCAGCCTTTTGGAAGAATCTTTTTTCCTTTCCTAAAATTTTTCATTGAGAGACTTGTACTAAAGGAGAGATATCCGCCCTACGACCCCCATTTTGAATATGCCGCGCCCTCTTTTCCATCGTCAAGGATACAAGACTTTCGATCCGTCATGGAGAAGGGGTTTCGGTAGGCATGACTTTGGGAATAGGACAGGACCGGAGAGGAGTCCACGCTTCTGCAGGGATCGATACGGGTTTGCTACCCTCCCACAACGGTCGACTGATATACACATTCAAGGTCGCTTCACGGAGCAAAATTGTGCGAGACAACAGGCGCGCTCAATTTCCACCATTTTTTGGGTGTGTATCTATTATTTTCTGCAGCAATTGTGTGTGTGTGTGTGTGTGTGTGTGTGTGTGTATATTAATATATTTAATATATATTTATAAATATATTTAAACATAATTTTAAATCTTCTATTATACAAAAAAGTTGTTCTTAAAATCTTTAATCTAATTCTACATATTTACATTACAATTCTATATATTTTTAATATTTAATATTTAAAGTGCACAGATTAGTATATATAAATCTATCCTATAAATCACATGAAAATAAATATCTGTTTTACATTGAAGGATTTAGATTTTTAGAGCGACAATTCATAATCCATTTCTATTTTAAGACCGTCTTAAGATATCTATGCTAATACGTCTATGCTAATACATCTATGATTGGTTCATGACATTTTAAGATGATCTTAAATTATCTGACTATGAATACCGATCTTAGAAATTTTTTTCTGTCTTCCCTAATAAATAAAATCAATAAAATCTTTTCTCTATAATTTCTAGAAATTAAATTTTTACAACAATTATTTTAAAAATTCAGTAAAATATAAAGATAAAAACAGTTTGCATAATTTAAAAGTATATCTAACGCAAATGTAGTCTTGTATTATATTTTTGTAATATTAACATCATATATTAATATAATAATGTGATCTTAGTTCATTAATATCGTTGTTATATATTCATTACACAATTCATTTATCTTACAAGATTATCACGCGAGTGAAACGAGATAACTGTAGTCCACTACTTAGAATTTTATTATCACATATATTAAATTTCTGAGGCGACGCTGAAACACAGTTCACAAAATGATGCGCATCTCATTAGCGTTATGTTATCAAAATACAACGTCATATGCTATTCTTGTATCAAATAAAACTTATATAAGACCAGGAATGGTTTTTCCATTAATGTAATTTTTTTAATTAAAAAATTCATAAAAATATACTTTTTTAATATTAATCTTTTTTGTTTATTAATATTGATGCAAGTATAAATTATTTATGTAATGATAATAATGTACTTGATTAATATAACAAAAAATAATTCTAACGATTCTTTAATAAACTGTTCTTGGCTAAAATTTTATATATTTGTCTGTCATAATAAATTACATATTTAAAATTAATAAAGATAAAATTTAAGAGAAAAATATCTTTATATTGTTTGATATATATAAACTTGGTAAATTACTTCTACTGTTTATCATAAAAGAATCTAGGAACAACATTGTTCCTAGTATCGAATAATTTCTTCCGAACGTGAAACAAGTTGAAGGACTCATGGTTCGTGGGACAGGATCGTGTTTGGGCACCGCTGTTGCGAAATTCGGGCGGTGTCGACGGTTGCGTGTGTAGTGGTTGTCCTCCCTCTTCTCTCCTTGCTCCTCACCATGCCATTCGGTCTCTCTTTCTCTCCCGCATGTCGCCAACACAAGCGGGACCGCGTCCTGCCTCACTGCAAGCCTGCGTAAGTAAGCCTTTCGAATTCGAAGCCCGGTCAACAGCCTCGAATTCTCCCCTCTCACCTCCCGCACAGCCCGAGGTCATATCGCTGCCTCCCATGTTCCCCTCGTCACCCTCGTATCCCATTCTATAGCCCGTCTTCCTCGCATCAACGCAAAACCGAATCTCTTCTGTCGCGTATCTCCTCTGTTCCCCTGACTTCTCTCTCCACCTTTGGGCCCCTTTTCTCTGCCTTATTCATGATAGTATCATAAATCAGTCCTCTCCTCCGTCTATCCCGGCATTACTCCTTCCTTTCGGAACTCAGGTCGTAGGACTCTATCCAGGGTTCTCTCTCTTTCTAAGCTTTCCTCTGCCCTTCCGTTCCCACCAACTCCTTTCCTCTTTTAACTTCATTCCGATGTTTTATTTTGTCGGTGTGCCTTTCCCTCTCCGCTCTACCGCCCTCGCCCGTGCTTCAATCTATTTCTCGCCCCGCCCGATCGTCCTTTCGTTTTCGTTCATCACACAAACGTTCGTTCCGTTAGGTTCAGGTTCGGGTGGGGTTCGCTAAACTCACTACACTGACAGAAGTACATAAATTGACTCGTTAAAATGAAGCCGCCATTTTAGTTCGAGGAAACTGCACACTGTAGCAGCATCTTGCGAAAGCAGATCGGAAGGTACTTTTCTACGATTTACGTTCAACTCTACTATAATTTCAATCTACGTCCCATACGTTGTGTCCATGAATAAATCACACGGAATAAACTTCTGAGCCTGATGTGAATAAAAATGGCGATGACAGACATCGAGAAGTGCGTAGGCTTCTCGTAAGTCTTGTGACTCGTAAGTCTTGAATTTTATAGTTAACCACATGTATCGTAACGTACATAATTTTCATTAATTCTTACTTTAAATTTTATATTTGCCTATTGTTCAAATGCTGTCCAATTGCCGAAAGAAATATTTTAAATAAAAATATAAAAAATATAAAAAAAAAGAAACTTTACATTACATTAATTAAATTTTTTCTATTTTTGTTTAAAATATTGCTTTCAACAATTGAATTAGTTAATTTAAAATAAGAATTAATGAAAATTAAATACTCTAAATAAATACTCTAAATACGATAAATGTGATTAACTATAAAGTATAAACTCACAAAGGTTTTTCTCGATATCTGTCATCGTCATTTTTTACTTATATTAATTTTACTTATATTAATTTTTACTTATATTAATATTTCTTTTAATATTATAAATAAAACTTTGTAATTTTATAATGGATGGTATTATATCTCTATTACGCAGACGACATGTTATTCATCGCCACGCATACGTGATCGCATTACATCATAATAGTTGGACTGATGAAAGCTATCTGTTAATATTCCAGACAGTCGTAGGTCGGGATAAGTATCGATCGACACTGAAGCATCTCAACGACGACTAGCCGGACTAGCGAAAATTTTATTATTTTATTTCAAATGATACAATCTATTTAAGATCTGTCGTTTTGGCACGCTTACATCTGGCTGACACTCGCATTTTCCGTCAACCAACGAATTGGGCGTTCTATGTACAGCTATTAGATCACGTATTTATAGAAACGTTAATCCGTAAGATGTGACATAACGGCGGAAACGACTGTAACGTAGTAGATAATTTACGGGGTGTAAAGCGTTTTATCGATCCGGACGGAAGCTTTGGCAGAGAGGGGAGAACCACGAGAGTTCCGGGCGCTCGATATTTGGCCTGTGGATTATTCGAGAAGAGTCTCTCCCCTATCTATCTGTCTCTTTCTCTCACATCGTTTGGATGTGGGGTTTCTCCCATCGCAACTCATCCTCCGACTGGATTCGCGCGCCCTTTGTGTCTCGAGCCACCACCAACCATCGACCATGACCATCCTTGCGCCGGTATATGTTGAGAGAAGTGGTTGTCAATCGTGCAGTCATATTGGACTTCGAAATAATGTAAATTTTCGTTCCGCTAGATTATAAATTTAACGACGAGAGACACAAGCAATTCACAAACTCTACAGCAACGATAATCTATGATTCAAATTTGTCTCATCGAATTTTTCGCCTTTTTCACCTTATTTATCATGATGATTTGTGTAGAATTATTTAGCGTGGCTCACTTGGCAATGTTCCTTTCTTATATTTATCGTATTTCGATCAACGCTAAAGAATCTTGTAAATAACTTGTACAACAGTATTTGTTTTACTGCTTCGCCATGATTTAATTTCCTCTCTTCTCGTTCTTTACTCGATCATGGTCGTTCATTCGTATTGCCAGAAAGAAGTATTTCAAGCAAGTTATATAATTTTTTTTGCTGATTGATCTAATATCTTAATCGTGAAGAATTTCATATAATTCAGGAATGATTTAAACAATTAAAAACAACAACTAAGCATAAAAGATATATTAATTTTTCTATTGTAATTTTATGCAATTATTTGATCGCGTTTTATCGCTAAATACGAAATTATTAAATGCGTAATATCGCATACAAGATCACTAATAACGCATCTTTTTGTTAACTTTCGATTGTTAACTTTCATGCATGAAAGAAATATCTAATATACATATATAATTTATCTAATATGCATATATAATATTTTTTTTACAAAATTAATTATACGTATAAAGAGGAAGTTATTTATATTATATATAACAATGTCAAAGATAGTGATTTGAGTTATATAATTAATTTTAGTATTTCTATATAGTTTAATATTTCTATATTTTGAGAATTGATATTATTTCTGTAATTGGCGAAATCAACTTTAAAACAGAGTTAGAACATTACCCATGAATTATAAATGTATCGATGAAAATCAATTGTAAATTTCTATACTGTTCTACACTATTCTACTCTACTACAATAGAACATTGTGCGCTTGTTATGTATTTCGGCTGATTCCATTAGAAGTGTGTTGGACACACCCCAGTTACTTCTCCGATCGAACTTCGTATTTCCCCACCGAGTCTGAACTAAGTTCAACCATGACCATTCTTTGGCCGCATAAGGGTGTTGGAAGAGGGTAGCTACGAAAGGAGTTACAGTTCCGAGAGAAACGAAACCAAAGAAATCATAAAATCCACAACTTCATTATGCTATCTCTCTCACCTATTTGTTACTCAATTCTCTCAATGCACAATTTCGTCGAAAAGAGTTCGTTTCGATAGTAATTTTCGCGCTGTACACAGAGTGTCTCGAGAGAGAGACATGTATTCCTAATAAGGTTTTATATTTAATGTAATTTAGCATAACTAAAAAGTTATTTAACATTGACTATTCAAACCTTTTAAAAACTCTTGAGACGCAACTTCCACGTTTCCAGAACAATGAGAAACTTACTCCAGAGTAATTTTCAAAATAATCGTTTTAATGAAGTCTTCTTCTTGAATCAAGATACTTATGAAGATATTTAACATTTGATATTAATTAAAACAACCTCTCTGCAATAATATTTTGCCTTGTGTTAATAAACAATTTATTACCGTAGTTATTAAAATCGTAAAACAATTTAATACCGTAGTTATTAATTTATAATATCTATTGTATGTGATATTTTTTTCGATTTTGTAAATAAATATCGTAGAATGTAAAATGGGGAAAGTAATTAATCCGCTGCTGTAGTTATTGCGCGTACAAAATCAATATTTCTCAATAATTAAATATAAAAATATATAAATGTTACTAATTTATGTTCGAAATATGAAATATTTCTATTAAGTAAATTAAAATTTATCAGCCAATATTTCCGGGAAAATTATACTTATTATGCAGATGTTATGTAATAAAAATTAAAATTTTAAAGCGTACTTGATGTGCATCAATTTATCTTTATGACCTGAGCACCGACTTTTAATAAATTAAGTCTTTAATAAAAAAAATGTTAATATTTTATTTGTAGTTGTTTGTAGTAACAATAATTTCGTTTATAGTTGTGTATATTAAAAAAATAAAAAATTTTGAAAAATAATTAAACCCAACTTTCAAACAGATAAAAATATGCTAATATATCTTGATTCAAAATCATTTATAATTGTAGTAAATTTTCTATCGTTTTTAGTTGACAGGGCTAGGCATGTATTTGAAATACTTTTATTTAAAACAGTTGCAATACAAGTGTATTTTATATTCTGCATTTCAGCGGAGCACATTGGAAAGTGCTATGGAAACACAGCGGAAAGTGTTACGTATTTTTAAAATCGAAAGATAAAATGTTTTTCTTTTTAATTTTGTAATTCAAATAATAAGATTGATTGTCAATCTTAGTATTTTAAATACAAAATACCTTCATGTTTCGTTATTAATATTAAAATATAAAATACAAAATTTTTATATGCTATATGCTCTTATAAAATACAAAATATGAAATATTTTCATATGTTTTGTTGAAATACAAAATACAATTGTTTTACAAATAAAAATTTTTCAAAAAAGTATTTTAAATTCATGTCTAGCCCTAGACAGTAGTTGAGCTATTTTAAAGTTATATTTTAAAGTTATATTTACATTAAAATAGTAAAAACGCAATTTAACCAATTTTCAAGACTTTCAAATCCTCTCGCGGCATGTTTGTAAGAACCGTTTGTAGTATATTGTAAATATGTTGTAACTTTTAAATAACTCAAGTACAAACAACACGAAAATCACTAAAAATAATTATAAATTATTCTAAAAAATATGCCGCAAGAAAAAAATTAATTTTTTATTTATTGTCATATTTAAATGGCTCAACTACAAATAACGAGAAAATCAAGTATAAACAATTACAAACGATTTTAAATCAAGATATATACTGAAAAAAATTCTAAATAAATGTTCAATAAATGTTTGTCCCAATAGTTCTAAATAAATATTTACTAAACATATATTTATTCAATACAAAAATCATTAATTTTATTTCACTTTTTTATTAACTAAATATTTATTTATTGTAAATAAATGCTTACTTATAATACTATTCAAGAAAAATGTATGTAAAATTTAATACATTTTTTTCAATAAGTATTTTTTTGTATCTGAAAGTCGGATGAATAATTATTTTTTCAAAATTTTATATCTTTTAATTTATACAACTATAAATAAAATCATTATTATTACACATATAAAATACTAACATATTTTTTATTAAAGAATTTATTAAAAGTCAAGTGTCAAGTTCACAAAGGTCATCAGTTTGTACAAGATTTCATTATGATAATCTTAGCGGATTCTGCAAAGATGGGAGATATTCGATAAGAAACAAACAATATTCTATCGAGAACATAATCCTATTATGGATTAACTTCCTTTTTACAGCTGATATTCACGAATAAGACCGGCGGCAATTTAACTTCTTTCAGTCTGAGTCCTTAGAACTCTTGAAAGACTACCTTGACGTCGTTAATGCGCCTGCCGGGTGTTTACCATTCCTTATACCATGCCTTCAACGAATACAGCTGCAGCACGTAATGGAACTTAGAGGAAGGCGAGAATTGCGGAAAAGGCTTGAATAATAAAGCTTTATGTAGCCAGTGTTTATTAAATGGTGAAAACTTGTTGGTCCGATCGTGGCATCCTCATTTCACTCCTTGTGCACGCGCGCTCGGTTTACGAATGTCGAATTGTTAATTCGATAGAGCATAAGGATCAATATTGCACAATATTTTTCAATATGCGAAATTCCATGAAGCTTGTATGATATCGACTATTCAAGCGTGAAATAGATATATATACGCTGAATTGACATATTGATTACACGGCACGATTCAAAGAATCCCTGGTAAAAAGAAGAGAGGCATCAGTTATGCAATTCAACATAAAAAGAAAAACGAACTTAATTATGCAATCAAATTTTGATCAATTATTTATGGAGTGCACTTCATATTAATTGAAAGATAATTTTCCGTTGCTTATTTATAAGTTCTACTCTTTCGCTTGGAAATGCAATTTCGTTATTATAATAACGAAAGAAATAAAATAGCTTTTGTTTAAGAATCAAGGTAAAATCATATTCTATAATGAATTTTCGATTATTCAAGATGTACCTATTGCTTTCACTCTAATAGTTCATTATAGAAATATCATAACCATATTTTCGATATATATATTTTTTCTTTCGCTAATTATCTTACTATGAATATCCAGTTAACATCTGAAATAATCGGAAAATTCCGATATTTCGCGTACAAGTGGAAAATCAATTTCGACTGGAATGCGATTACGGAGGATGGATTTAGAGTCGTAATTGTAGAGCGTTGAGAGCTCTAACACTTTAAAAATAACCAGTATAAACACGAATGCGTGAATTTACACATGAAATCTTCTGATCGAAGGTTTTCTATGTCGCTCGCGATTTGCGCAAAGATAAATATGGAAGTACTTTAAAAAATCCAAATATATCTACCTCTCGTCAAAACATGCGAACAAGATTGATTTATGCACTTTGAATCAGAAGCAATTTATAATACTTCATCTTGACTCAACATTTATTTCCTGAATATTACATAATTAATTCAATACGATGATTTAAACAGATATTGTATATTTATATATATACATCATTCTAATATAAAATTGTATAATAAAATGCAATATCATAATTTTTATTAAATAATACATATTTAATTAAGTAAAAAAA
>NW_017259306.1:513916-514750 GCF_001594045.1 Atta colombica | reverse complement strand
TTAGGTGCTAATTAGGTGCTCCTAAGAAACGACTAAATTAATTCGAAAATGTATGTATATAAAATTATATATATCTTTATTTTTATATAGTAATATTTTATATCTGTAATTAATAATAAAGTAATTAATAATACTATTTTAACTTTTTTATTAACAATTTCTTTAAAATATGCAAATTTTTTCTGTGAGTCACATTGAGATCAGTATTTCGATTAAAGCTGGTCGTGATGTTTTCAAGAATCAATTCAATCACAAGTGAGTTCTCGATAGTATCTCGAGTTCTCCCATACATAAATTGAATGCGATTTTTTCGTTAAGTGAATAAAATTTTGGTATATTTTCGATGTGTTGATATATCAAAAATATTCATGATGTCGGATTTGGTACAAAATCATATTCTGTATTTCTTTCATGTCTTTAGTAGATATTAAATTTGTGTTGATTATTGATATCAGAGAGATATCATTTTCAAAGGCGAATTTTCAGAAGCGAGAGAATTTTTGGCAAACGTAAAATTGTCAGCTGGTAGGTGCTTTACGTCAGATAGCAAGTAACAAGTTCGCGACATATTAAAAAAAAAAGATTAATAATGGATAGCCATAATGATTCTCCGAGACTATTCATTTATTATCACTACTTTTAGCATTAAACTTTTAAACGTGATGATAAATCTGCTTCTGCTTCTGATAAACTGATTTATTTTAATCATTTCAAGCAAAAACAAGCATAGCAAAGATTATTGCAGATATAATAAATAACCGAATATTTTTAACAGACCTTGCCTGATGACATCTACGATACTGAAATCCGGTTACTTTCAAGTGATTTTATATA
>NW_017259306.1:506887-513816 GCF_001594045.1 Atta colombica | reverse complement strand
TGTGTGTGTGTGTGTGTGTGTGTGTGTGTGTGTGTGTGTGTGTGTATAGCGTTTGTAGTAATTTGAATTAAGAATCATCACAGTAATTACATTTCACTTTTTTATCAAGTTGCAAGTAAAATATTGTGTAAAAAAATGCTAGGCCTTTTTATTCATATTTTAAAATATAAAATATTTAAATAGAGACAAGTGCGTTATAGGAAAAACCTCCAATTTAGAAATAGAAACTATATCTCTAAAATATCACATAATAATTATTAAATAATTAAAATTTAATAATTAAAATTTCTTTAAGTTTCAAAAACAATATACAATTACAAAATCATATAAAAAATTCTTATAGAATTTTGAAGCTTTTGTCGTATTGATGCATAATTTAAATATGAGTTGATGCATGATTTCGATCTTAATGAATCTTTATTAAGTAAACTATGCATATGTGTGTATGAAGCTTCTTGGACGAGTCGATGGCGTTTCATGGATGATTATGTCACAACGGCGCCGAAAAGAAAGTCCGTTCAACGACTATGATTAATCTCAATTGTCGGATGAAGCAATGCGTTGCGTGGGGGTAAGCATCGGAGACGATGACAACGGACTTCGCATGGACTTCACATCGAGGAGACCATTTGTGGTTGTTGAAGACGGAGAGATTAGATGTCTAACGAATATCTAAACACTCTGACTGACTCGCCCCTCGCGAAAGGGTATGAACTTCTGATTCACTTTTTTACCGTTCCTCGTCGTTGAATTTCCGCATGTAGTTAGTACTCAAATATCACGATAAGAAAAAGATTTCACTCTGGGAGGTCAATTAGTCGGATGATGTCAATTCCACTTCGCAGTAGTACTTTTTATTATTATTATGCACTGTTTACATCGTTTGCGCTATAAATAGAACTCGCATTCGCGTGCATGGATGGTCATGAATACAAATCACATTTCGCTTTATCTCTCTCTTATATACACTGATTATTAGCAGTACAATAATCTGATAATAAGTATATGTAAATCCCGGTGCATTACATTAATTAATCATTTCATAGTGTTCAGAAATAGAAATAGAATTAGAATTCCATAAAATTAGAAGCAAATTATTAACAGTGATCTGAGAAAGCAGAGAATGCAAGAGATCTGGCCGTGATATTTTTCATAATAAAATTTTTATAGCTTTTAATACGCTTCATACGGCATCATTAAGATCTTTCTAAGACATCTATAATTAAAAATTATTAAATTGTTAGTCAATTTAATATTATTACTGTAGTTCAGTCAAGCTTGCGTTTCAAGATCGAAAAATCACTTCGATGCGCAATTTAAATGACTACATATGTAGTATATAAATTCATACCGAATTATTTAAGTATTTAAGATATAGCTTAACTGTTAAAAATTTTTTCCGTACATTTGTATTGTGGAATATTGTGTAATCATACTTACTGTTTTAAGAAATTTTTTATTTTACATTATTAACTTCTCTCTCTCTCTCTCTCTCTCTCTCTCTCTCTCTCTCTCTCTCTCTCTCTCGCACTACTGTAATTCCACACTTATTGACACTTAGGCCACAAGATATGTGCGTTACATAAACAGTATGTAACTGATTAATTTTTATCGCTGGGATGAAGTAAGCAGTTTTTTTGCGACACATTGCGATGTACATTACGTATGTAATGCGTTGTACGTAACGACGTACATTAATTGTAATGCGCTACGAATTGCAGCTGGAAATGAATGAAATCAACGGATTGATACTTGAAATAATTACGTCGGATGCACGCTCGCGTACAGTCACGTTATCTGATTCGATTAAGAAGGAACTGTGCAAATTTCATTTCTCTTTTGCTCCGGCATAGTGATAAGTATTTACACGCTTGAGAAAAAAGACCGAGACATAATCGGACTTGGTTCGATACGGTACAGAAACAAACCGTAATTCATGAAAAGTTCCTCACGTATTCGTAATCGCATTCCGTGTGAATTTAACGTTACATTCAAGAAGTAGTGCTGAGAGTTCGATTATGTGTACATTCCAAGAATTATTTTTTGGACGAACTTTATTGAAGGACTCTGTTCTTTACTTTCCTGATGGTTCGATCTGTTAAAAAAGTGAAGACAAGAAATTAAATTACGTCGCCGTTTCACACACACACACACACACACACACATACACACATTAACAAGGTCTAAGATGGTTATGATGCTAGAATTTAGCTATTTTGTTATACATATATTTATTAAATACTTATCAATATACGATAAATTTTTTATTGTATTTATATGTTTTTATTTGCGGAATATTAATCGATTCACGATTTAAATAGAGTAATAGATGACATAAAATTGAGCTTAGAATAATCAATAATTCATACAATATCTTTCTGTATTCCTTTTATAGCAAGATAAGTAAAGCTAAAGTAATAAAGTAAGATCTAATATCAATCGTAGAATTAATAAAGAATTTAACATAATACGACATTTATGGTTACTTATGCTTTCACTATATATACGTAAACTAGACTATAAAATCCAAAGCAATGAATCATCTTTTCCAGTTATGGAAGAAAGACATTTACATTCATTGTTTGTACAGTGCACTAAAAAATTGATGGTACGTATTTCTGTCTTCTATTGCCATTGATAATGAAACTTAAATAAGTTATAAGTTTCATTAGTGACTATAGTCAGAATACACAAAAATATATCATCAATCTTTGAGTACTGTACAAACGAATAAATAAATTATTTACCCGAGATGATATTTGATCATGAGTGTAGATCTGAATCTTAAGAGGAGAATTCTGATTTTTGGGCAAAAAGAATTGATTTTTTGGGGAATTTTTTTTTTATCAAAGTATAAAGTCAATACATTTGAATTTTGGAACATTGTTTTTCTATATTTAAATGTAATTACAGTTTTTTTAAAATTAAATTTGAGTCAATATTATGCCAGTTATCTCTCCTCAAACATGGTGCCGCGCGATACTTCGCGCTCTGTCATCGATATGTACAATATCTTCTGTCCTGGTCATCTAAAATATAAAAATCTGATAGCGTTTAATTTTATATACATATAATTATCGTATGATGAACAGGCAACAAAAAAATTGATATTTGAGAAAATGGCGATTTGTCAAATAAAAATCATCGATTTCGCTCTGGCTGAATTTTTTGCAATAAAAAAAGGTATATAACGGATTGTTTTTCTTTTTCATCATACAAGGGATGTTTTCTTAACACTTGGGTTTACTTGTAAATTATATATCCGCGTCGAATTGGTCTATTGCTTATAACTTTGCTAATTTTACGAATTTCGATTTGAAATTTGCTGTACATATTTTTAACATTTTATACTATAATATTTCGTAAGAAAAAAAAATCGATATTTTTTTTACTCAAAAAACGAAATTCCTCCCTTAATGCTTAAACATTTTTCTCCATGAATATATACATTCAAGGCAGAAAGAGGATAAAAGACGTAAAAATAAGTGAAGTTGAAGACGTAAAAAAGAAGTGTGATCCGGAACAAAGTTGTATGCGAAATACCGTACATAGCCATGATCGTGTGTGGTTTAAGAGCAAGGTCACAAGTGCGCCAAAGTATGGACAGCTGCCACTCAAAGCCAAGAACTTATTAACGAGGCTGCTGATCAGGACATTGCTTAGTCAGTTGCATTCTTATATAAATGTATGTGTGGACATCGTCAAGACAACAATATAGATCTACAATAATGTTCGACTTTAGGGAGGAAAGAAGGGAGAGAGAGAGAGAGAGAGAGAGAGAGAGAGATTTCAATTGTTTTCTGGAAGTCATCCAGTAATCGTTCGCGAATTATGACATGCACTAGATATACAGCTGAAAAAGGAAATATACAACATAGATCAAGAAAATTATTTATTTGATAAAAAATACTTTTTTATATGGTTTCAATAAAGAGATTCATACTTTTATTCTTATTATAATTTTTAATTTTTTGCAATCAAACTTTTCTCTATCATAAAATTCGTTTTGCTATTTCATGTTGAAAATTTTTCGTCATAATAATTATGATTTCTTTGAATTTTTTTATAATTAACAATTTATACCAAAGAATTTATCAAATATCGATAATAAAAGAAAAAATAAATAAATTAATGAAACATTTAACAATGTAAAAAACAGCAATTCGTTCTATTGAAAAAAATTTATTTTAACACATATATAAATTTTAAAAGAAATATGTTGACAGTAAATACAGAAAATACACGTTATGTTGTATATTATTTTATCAAACAGAAGAAGAGAAAATATTATCGCGAGATGTAATAGTGCATTCAATCATATAGCACTAAATGTGATTATTTGATGTTATATTTTCTCTCATGCTAGAATTGAATTTTCCCTCGAATTCTTCATATTAGAATAAAAATTAAGAAAAATGTTTTTATATTTGTATTATTAAGTTCAGCGTTAACTAAATTAGCAGAAAATAAACATCAAAATAAGTTAGACATACGAAATGTTGAATTAGCAGACTAATTGGATATCGAAGTTAAGAAATAATATTTGCATTGATCGACTAATTGAAAAGATATAATAAAAAACCCCCCCCCACTCAAAGAAATCTCGTTACTATTTTATATTTCGCCTGATAATGAATTGTAAAAGACTCTTGTAAGATAGAAAAAATGCAGTCAAGATTTATTTCTAAAATCTTCCGCGGATGTGAATCATAATTAATGAACAATTTTCGTTTTTTATTATTTCGAATTTTGAACATATTCCCATCTAATAAAATCTCATTTCTTTGCACCACAAGAAATTATCTTATCACAATTGGGCTATTCATTTTTTTGTTAAATGATTAAAACAAAATGGAATTTTTTGTGATAAAAGTGCATTTAAATTATACACTTTAAATTTATATTTAACTTATATTACGTATTGTATATTCATATTCGTATTTTGTATTAATACATATTTTGTACTAATAAATTTAATAAAAATACGAATTGATAATAATTATGTGAGTTTTCATATTAGCGTATTCGTTTTTGTTATCAGAGTGAAATTTGTATTAGTGAAAAGCGATTAGGGAAGCGATTAATAAATTTCACGAGTAACAAAGTTTAACCACGCACTGACGCCGAGCGTCCGCTTCAAAACCTAATTACCCCTGTAAATTGTTAGAAAACGATCGCTCATTTGTATCATTAACATCGTTAGAGCCACCGCAAAGCAACAATAAATCGATCGTAAAATTGCCGCTTGGAAGAAAATCGACGACAAACATCGCGAAATGATAAATAAGTAAAAGAAAAGGACTGTTGTTTGCTGGTTGCTCGAATCAGGTTTATTTTTGTGTACGGCTACACGAGCGCGATATTATTTCTGTCCTATCCAATATAACTAACGACGCTCCCTTTTACAGCCCTTCTGCCGCTCGCGTCACCGGAGACGAGGCGGTTAAAGTAGGTAAAAGTAATTTGCTAATGGATGCAATTTTCTTCATTCACGAACGAGCATGTTGCAGCGTCAACGGTAGCGGTTTATAATTTTTCGCGATTTTAATACAATTTTTAAAAATCGCTTGCGAAAAAATTTTGTCGTCGAAAAACCGCCACGGCATAACCACCACATGCAATCACCGATAGTCCCATGTCCCACGAGATCTAAAGTAATTGAATTATCCGTTACGTTATGTTACAATGCGAGTTCAATATTATTGATAGTAATATGTAGTGTCTGCAATACATAGTAGCGCGATTCGTGGTTCGTCGCGCGCGCAAGCGATATAAACAATATACGACGCAAATAAAGATGCGCCAATTAACGACGACTATCGATGAACAAAATGGAAATTTAACACAAAGATACATACATGCGCACTGCATCATTGCAAATTAATTTTAATAAAATGACGTAACGATTCTTTTCAGAGAGAGAGAGAGAGAGAGAGAGAGAGAGAGAGAGAGAGAGAGAAAGAGAGAGAGAGAGAGAAAGAGAGAGAGAGATCGATTCTACGAACATATGAAACAAGAATTCTGCACATGACTTAACTTTATGGAAAATTTAAATTTTGTATCTCTTTTTAATATATTAATAAGTAACAATTAATTTAGAAAATTGACAGAATTCGACGAAACTTTTGTCTGAATATTTTCCAATACAAGAATAATAGAATAATACACACGGAATTTGTAATACGTATCATTCTCTCTTTGTATTATCTCTCAATATTTTCTATTGTATTAAAAATAATAGCCGGAATTTTCTGATGCAGTGAAATCAATAACGCGGTACAGTATAAAAGGTTGCTTATTATTATAGCGAGCTACGCTTCATTGAAATTGTTGATGGGACTGCAAATAACATTGGCAATCATTTAGCTCGAATAAAGTATTTCATTTGTAACGCTGCAATCAGTTGCGAAACATTTTGATATCTAATCACTTCCTATCGTGCAGAGCTTTGTCGGATTGTTCCATTGCGGTCTGCTTAATCGCTTTACTACGATCTTCGTAAACTTTGTGTAATGACTATCAGCGCAAGATTGCTGTATCAAGAGTTTTTATCGAATATTGCATGTAATTTTCTCATGTCGCCGGCAACCGATCATTCACGTTTGAAGGACGGGAATATCTATCTATCTTACATAACGTAATTTCTCGTACGTGTCAGAAAAGTCTTCTAAAAATACATAGTAGAGACATAGAGAGTTGTAGTTTCGCCATCAATGATCTGTCATACAACGTAAACTGATAAAATAACATGTAATTGGATATTTTTTCGACGTAAAGTCTAATCTAAAAATTCTACTTTAAACTGCGAGACATTACTTTACCAATACTATATGTTAGACAACGTATTAGTACAAGAGCAATTTTGCTGAAGAATCTAAAAATTTGACTAGAAACATGTCTGAAAATAATTTTGTTGGAATCTTAACCTT
>NW_017259306.1:500992-506787 GCF_001594045.1 Atta colombica | reverse complement strand
ATTATGATCCCGCTGTAAATCGAACTTCTGACTTCAAAAATTAAAAATTAAAAAAAATTTGTTTAAAAAGACAATGCTTTTTAAATTTTAATTAATTTTTTTTTAGTATTAATTTACAGTAAAATTTCACTGTAACTATAATTACATCTTTTTTTAGAAGCTTTAAAGTATATCCAAACAAATTTTCAAAGCAAGATATTGAAAACTCTAGAATATAGTGATATACACTTTTTCACACTAGAATCCAATTAACTCCATGTGATATCTGCGTGATTTTTTTGACGTGTGGCATTTCGATGAGCATTGCTGCAAAATGTTTTGATATTCTAGCAATCAATTTTGTCGTCCTATTTAAAGACGGCGACACACGGAGCTTGTTTTTTTGCTGGATTGCTAGCTGGATTACATTCTTGCCATCGTATTAGTTGCGATGTTAGCACTGTCAGCAGCCAATATGGTGGCAAGAGTTTAATCCAGCTAGCAATCCAGCAGGAAAATAAGCATCGCGCTGCATGCTGGTAGTGCCGCTGGCTTAATTGTTTTAACGATCCAGCAAAATTATTTTTCAGATCTATATCTAATTAAATTTTTAGATTTTTCAACAAAATTGCTTTTTTCAGTGTAACAGAATTCATTTCGCTTCCTCTTGTTCAATAATTCGCTTTGCTATGAGAGCTTAATGCTAATCTCATTCGGTTTGGTAAATTTCGGCATAAATAAAAATGGACAAACCAGAAGATTCTGATTATATCAATCAGAATTCCGATTATTTGAACTAGAATTCTATTAGTAGATTTAACTAAAAAAAACTCTGATTCGTCATTTCAGAATCCCAATTGTGTAATCCAACTGTTTTTCTCAGAAAACTTCTGTATGATCATTCAATTTGATTTACATATTCGACGTGTCAAATCCTGATCCTTATCATGCTGACCGCGAATAATGAACCAAAATAATGACGATGAGTTATAGTATCAAATTCTCAATAGCGCCACGAGTGTAACCTTTTATTAGCTGTACGCATAATTGGAGAGATGACATGCGGTAGGCTGATCAATTAACGTTGATGAATGTTGCGAGTTCGTTCTGTAATCAATCGGCGTGGTCGGTCTATTCAAGCAATTCAATCGCTGTACTCAACTCAAAAGATAGATCATAATGATGACGTGACTAGACAATTAACAACGAAATTATAATACCAGAATTGCATGCAGAAATGTTGCATATGACAGAGCAGCAATAATTTAAAACCATAAATTCATCGCAATGAATAGTAAAAGCTGCAATGTAAATGAAATATTTATTTCGTATCCACTGCAAAACTCGATTGTAAATCTTCAAGATAAACATGATCGAGAAAAAATGATAAAATAGATAATAAACAAATAATATATTGTAAATTATATAAAAAAAATATTGCGGTATTATTTTATCGTAAGAGAAAACTTTAAATTTGTCGCTTTGCTATTTTCAATGACAGAATCGCTTGAAAAATACAAAATTTACAATTACTTAAATAACGTTAAAGTAAATCATATAATCGTCTTGTGTTGAAAACGAAATTTTATTTTCTGTGCAAATTTAGCTTTTCAAGAAAATCGTTGCATAATAAGAGGCCTAAAGGTATAAATTTACACTTACAACTTTAGTTGTAATTAGATGATGTAAAATATCCATCATTATAACTTTGCATGTTGCTATCAAAAGCTTACTGTAGATATGTTTACTATATATAATATCCTTATTTATAATTAATACTCAAAATTTTGTAAAAGATAAAAATTGTTACGTAATAAAATATTAATTTTCAGGAAAATAATATATCTTTTACTCCTCATGATCCGCTTCGTTTCACAACAAAAAAATCAAGTATCTCAATATTACCGAGCTTGTTTGGAATCTGTAGCGGATCATAGTACGATTTAGTCGTATTATGATTGTACACGACGTTAAATGGTAATCGATTTTTCATATCCGGCAATCGACGTTATAACTGAACTTTCCCATGTGTAACACATTTTTAACGTTTCCAATTGATGGGGAGTACTTCGTAGAAAGAAGTACTCCCTTTGATTGTGCGCAGAAATATGAAAAAGCTGGACTATGTTGAGACCATCCTGCGACCACCGAATGGACCCACCTCCGAGCAGCGAACGCTGTCTCTCAATTAATGCGACAAAGTTAATTAAACGTCAGAATGTCGATTCGTCTCTTATGCGCCGGAGCTTGTATTGAACGTCATTTTACATCCTCTATTTGCTAGACACTGACATCAACGGTTACAATCGTCGGTTACTGGCTCTTTCCTCATGTGCTGCAGTAGCGCGATATTAAATGGTTTCTATTAAAAATGTAACTGTTCTTTCGCGATGATAAATATTTCTCTTATACTAGAAAAGCACAGAGACTGCTTTATGCGCTGTAACTACGGACTTAATTAATTTTACAAAAAAAAAAAAAACGTTGAATTATAATAAATACTTTTACATATTGATAATTGAAATTTATAATTGAATCTTTTGCAAGATCTTTCATCTACAAAAGCTTAAAACAATGGAAATCATGAAATTATTTCTAAATTATTGTATCTTTCAAGCGCTAACAAATAAATATTCATGATCTAATAGAATTTTAAATAAACTTTTAGAATGTAATAAAATGTGACACAATAGAATCTGTCTAAAGCACAATAAATTCATATTATAAAACCAATTTTTCATTTTTCTCTCGTTCAACAAAGGAATTTTTATTTAAAATTTTTCAACGCAGAGATTCAGAATTTTTTCAATTTTACAGTACAATTTTATAAACTTTCACAACACTGTTGTAATACAATATAGTCTGCTTTCATCGGGAACATGAAACGCATATCCGACTACACGTGGCCAAATTCTTATCAAACGTGATGCCGTATGTAAACCAGATCCCAGACTTCATCGCCAGACAAGCGATATGTCTCGACGGCAGAAAGCGATCTTGGGATGCAGACGCTTCGCATGTCCTTCGTCATTCGTGAACATTTTTATGCCATAGCGCGAATCGCACTTCCGGATACGACAGCAAGTTTCGCTTTTATTGGTCCTTGCTTACATAAAGAGAATCCAGAATGGAAACATCCGTGTATTTCATCGAAAGAAATGCTGCCGTTGATAAAAAAACATTCCTGAAAGTTTAGATTGTAGAAAAAATAAAACCCTATGTTTCGAGACGTGAGGATATATATATTGAATGTTTGATATTTGAATAATGCGATTCTGTTTATAAATGACATAAGTAGCATTTCACAAATTTAAAGAAAAGAATTAAACTCGACAAAAGTAAAATAAAATACTATAAAACTGTATAATTAATGTTTCTCGCATAGAAAGAATGATTTTGCTGAAGTACTTAAAAATTTAGCTATTATAAATAAATCTGTAAATAATTTTTGTTGGATTATCCGTGCGTAAATTTACAATAAATACGAAAAAAGTTTAATTATTTATTAAAAAATGATATAAAAGTATATAATTTCAAAAATAAAATTTCAAACAAAATGCTTCTTGTAATTTATCGCTTTTTAATCAAATATCAAACTTATACGAAAACTAACAACTATTGGTAAAATATAATTGCAATATAAGCATTAATATCGATTTTCTAACGTAAAAAAATGAGTGATATATTTGTTATAAATTTAGAAAAGGATGGATGAGAATAATTTGAGACTTTTCCTCAAAATACTTAATATGGATAAGGTTAATTGATGGAAGTGCTAAGCTAACCTGACTGACGGGCCGATTTGCAGAATGTTGACACTTTAACACTCGCGCGATATCGCTTACCGGCACTAACAATCAATCTTTGTGTTTCCGTGAATAAAGAACACGACAAAAATCTTGAAAATAAATTTAAAGCTGTACATTGTCAGGATACGTTTGTTTATGGCATTCTGTTAATTGGAGAATACATTTGAATACATAAACGTAAACAAAATTTAGTATATTACGCCGTACATAATATAAAAAAATATATATCATAACATACGCAATTAAAGATAAGGTATGGCCTTCGAATAAATTTTCCACTCTCATGTAACATAGAAAACGTTTTAAGTAGTTTTGTCGATTTACACAAAACTATGTAACGTATAATTTATCATTGTTTATCAGCTAAAAAAAGGCAATTATCAGCTAAAAAAATATAGTTTAGTTCTTGCAACGAGAACCACTTTAATTGAAAATAGTTCTTCAATTCATTGCTCAATTTTAGTTAGAATTGGATTTTTGCTGAACACAATTTAGCATATTTCGAGTCTCATCTCAATTATCATCGAGAGTATTTGAAACTGATCTGAACAATATATCTGCTTCGATATCGATAGATTTGATAATAATTTCTATTCCTTAGTCAGAATTAACAATTACAAACATAAAACACATTTTTCTTAATTGCAATATCGAGAAATTAAAATATTATTATTTGGAGAATCGTGATAAAATTATGTGGTTATATTTTTGCATATTGTTATATAATCCAACAAAAAATTATTTTTATGTAATATTTAATTATTATCTTCTTTATCTTTAATATTACATATAATATTCTAATTCTATATTTTTACATCAGGACTTACAGGATTAGAAGTCTTTACAATGTCTATAAAATACCATCCTTATAGTCACATGCAACGTTGCATGCTGTTAGCAAACAGAAATAAAAAAACGGAGCAGCCAAAGGATTTAAAACCGGAAATTAACTGGCGATACGTGACGTCCTTGTACTTGAAATCTTAGCGGTCAGCGTTTTAATCGCATCATCAAGTAACGTTCCGAAGAATGAGGGATGATAACGATTATCTTCGAGAACAATATTGTGATTAAGGTCCGATTCCACCAATGTAAGATTAATTTTATTCATATGTATATTACTTATGAGTATAACTTACTGTTTATCTTTTTCTAATTCTTAGAACTAAAAAATAATAAAGAATAAATTAAACCGAGATTACAATTATAATCCTATATTGGTGAAACCGAGCCTAAGAAAAAATCATGCTTGTGCTCGATCATTTAATTTTTGCATATATAAGATTAATTAAATTAGACTTTCATAGAACCGTTACAAACTCTTGCCATTAAGGATTCTTTGTCATTTTTCGTGGCTCAAATATGTATACTTATAGCAGATTAATCCTTTCTTCTTCCGCTTATTTATTCATCGGTACATCTATCGATCCATCTTGCGTCTGGAGAACAGGTAAATTCGTCTGCCGCCTACTGTGATAATATAACCCATGACTAGCTTTCGGAAAATGCTTTTTTTTCGGCGGCCGCAGTTTGGCGACAGAGAAAGAGAAAGTATGCGATCAAACGAGAGCGTGTCTGCCTCTCTTTTGCCGCTCACGTCGAGACTTTTCTGAAGTCCTTCCAGCCGAACGTTCACGACGCCCATAATTTCACTCGGCTTGTTCTTTTTTTTTTTCATTTTATTTTCTCAACAGGCTTGGATAATTCAGCGAGCGCCTAATGCGGCGCGCACGTAACGTTGTTATACGCGCTCACGCGTGCAACGATTTTTCGGGGCTCTTACCCTCATACGGGGGTGGCGGGCATCTTGTCACGCTTTTACGCCGATCGTGATATAACCGCCCATCATGTTAGCGAGCGTAATGTTCTTTGCGATGAATATCCAAAAATCCATTGTTTACATATGGCTTTAATAGATAACGATAACCTATGCAATTCAAAATTTCGAAAAATATATTAGTTTTTTTTATAGAATTATTTTTTATATTTTTTTAAAGAAATTCTAAA
>NW_017259306.1:497433-500892 GCF_001594045.1 Atta colombica | reverse complement strand
GATGTATGATATATATATATATATATATATATATATATATTTATATATATATATATATGTATATATATATATATATATATATATAAAAGTTTTATACTTCATATACAAGGTGTTTGGAAATTAGTAATAAGTCTTTTGCATAGGGAATGAACTAAACTGAGAAGAAAAATTCTCTATCATTTTGCAATTTTCACAATAGTTAACAAGATATTAATTCCTAAAAATTGCCGAAAATTGATATTCAATAATTCTTTTTAAAAAGAGACGAAAATTGTTCATTCTCATAGAATCCTAAGAATTTTTTCAGAATTTTTTCAGAATTTTTTAATACCGTATATTTTCTCATGTTGGTAAAAATGCAAAAATGTAATGCTAAAAAGTTGACAAACAATTCTGAAAAAATTCGTAGAGTTTTATGAGAAAAAAATAAACAATTTTTTTGCAGTTTTTCTATACAGTTGATAATATTTGAGTAAAAAATTATTAAAGATCAATTTTCGGCAATTTTTAGCAATTAATATATTGTTACTACTGCGAAAATTATTGCGAAAATTGCAAAATGATTGAGAGGACTTTTCTTCTCAGTTTAGTCCATTCTCTGTGTGAAAGATTTCACTAATTTCCAAATCATTAATTTCCAAATCACTAATTTCTAAATACTGTATATATATAAAAATAAAATAATCTTAATTTGAGCTATGCATGAACAATGTTAAGTTAAAATTAAGCTTAGATACCTAATATGAAAATTCATTATACTTATGTGTGCGATATTGATGTAGCAGTGTGTAATGTGTCAATGCACGTAAATGGTATGTATATAAATTCTCGAATCGATACAAACAAACAAATTTAAGATGTGGTAATTTGTATTATCAAAATACAAATTACTTCTTTAGTAATTCTTTAAACTGTAAACGTTTTTAAAGTTAACTTTTAAAATTGCAAGTAATAAACAAGAATATATCACGAATTGTAAACTTTCAACATAAATAAGTTATATGAGAATAGTTTCCGAGATGTTGAATTAGTTGGGAGAGACTAGTTTTAGAAACTCGTAGGTGTGTAGGTATAACGCTTTGGAAGAGGATTTCTACTAGTAGGAATAGACTAAAAGCAATATGCGTTATTTAAAGTTATATGTTGTTTCGCATACAATTATCGTCGTTAAAAGCAGAAATTATATTGAGGCGTTGTGTAATAACTTGAAACAAGATATTCGCAATAGTAAGCATATTAAATACACACACGGCTACGTTTAATCAAAACGCATTGTACGATATAACTGTGATTGCATTTGTTAATTACGAGTTAGAAATGCGCACGGACAATATTCGAGTTGCAATTTAATCTCGTAAATTGTGTTCGCATTGTTGAATACATAACATAACATTTGATTTTCATTAATCAATATCAGTTTTCAAATGCTATTCTTTTCACAAAATAAATTATATTTCGCGCACATATGTGGCTATAAATGAGCCAATTGTAGATTGTGTAATATAAAGCGATGCAATAAATTGATTCCTCTGGACCAAGAGAGATTACGAACTCAATATTGATACAAAGGATACTGATATAAGGGTACTAAATACAGAGGAACTCACAGCAAGCTGATATTGAAAGCTGATACGTCGGAGGATCTTCTATCACGAACGCATTCTAAGCATTCTGACCAAGCGATTACTACATATGTATATATTTATATATATTGCTTTGATTCCTGGATCAGTGAGCCAATTGAGATCTGTTTCGTCTGTTGAAGCTATATAATATTCGAAGGATTCTGTACTCACGTAGGAGTATTTCTATCCATAGACCACACATATCGCAAACAATGCGTGCTACACACTCTGAGAATTTCTTAAACGGCTTACTGCTTACTTGTGTAGGTAATAGTTTCTATAACTGAGAATACGTATTACATTTTAAACATGAACTTTGTTATGTATATTATTCATGACTTTGAGAAGTTTTTACATTCTTATTTGAGAATGCTAAGAATAATTTAAGCAAACGAAATAAAAACAAACTAAAATAAAAAAAAATAAATAAATAAAAATTCGACATAGATAAATGATTATTAATTCGATAAGATTCTGTTGAAGCTATATTTGTTATTAATTGTAGAACAAGATTTTATTTCATTTCTATCTCTCAGATTAATCTGAGGGAATATAAGGAAAATGTGTATATGAGATGACAAGATATAATTCACAAATAACTGAAATACACCTACTAATGGTATTTTACAGTTAACTTCGTTAATGGATGCATTACAACTGTTTTTAAATTATATCTTTTAAATGTATTATTTGTGCACTAACAATTGCAGAGATTAATGTAGGCGTTTTAATTATGTTTGCTTTATTCTTGGAGTCACAAAATCACTGTTAAATCTATCGTGTCAAATTTAATCTAATTTAAGTCGCCACTACTCCTATTCAATATATTGTTACTTTACTAAAACACTGGATAAATTTGACACTATATGGTGTCAAATTAACAATACAGTAGTGTCAAATTTATTCATTGTTTTAATATAAAGTAACGACATAGGAGGAATGGCGACTTAAATTAGATTAAATTTCACACTACAGTGACAGTTTAACAATGTATTTTTATTTTTATATAAGAGATTAAATTCATTGAATATTTTTGATTAAGGTATATACAAGTACTAATTTTTTATCGATTTTATCTGATCTTTGTCATTATTATTTCAATCTAGAAATTTTTGATCTATTTGGAAAATATATAGTAACGAAGATTATTGTGCATCTCATGATCATCTAATGCACTAAAAGTGAAAGATCATCGCAATATTGACCGGCATTGCAACTGCAACGCGACTGAACGAGCTGTTTGCAAATAGCGTTTCTGCATTTCTATTTTCTCGTTCTCCTGACATCAGAGCGAAATCGCAATCCTCGCAGGTAATTAAAACTTTCGCCTGAGTTTCATCGAAACTGTCCTCGGTTTTAAGTGCGAAACGCGAGCGGAAGAGGGACAGTGCATAGAAAAATATCTTTTTCTAAGCGTTATCATACGCGATGCAATGCGACGCATAAATTTTCCATAATCGCTCCTTAAGTGTACGATTTCAACGTACATCATGTGACTTTTTAGACAGCGCGATCAGCACTTTGCGAAACATGCATTACTTGTGACTTTCGATCCAACGAAATTCGACTCTTTTTAATTATTTTTAATTTTAATGACAAGATATAAAAATATCTTCGATATTTTTCTTTTTTTAACTTGACTTTCAATTTAATGTAATAATTAATCTATCAGTTAATATTTAATAATTTAATTATTTATTGTTCTTTACAATGTTATTAAATAAAAAATATAAAAATAAATAAATAAATAAATATCTATAGGTACTAGTAATTCTTCAAAAATTGCTGTCTCTCGTTATAATAAACATAACATTTATAATTATGACATTTCAAT
>NW_017259306.1:493207-497333 GCF_001594045.1 Atta colombica | reverse complement strand
ATTTTTTTTCATTTATTTATCTTTATATTTTTTATTTATTTGTAGAAAGTGTATCAATATTATGCAGTATACCGCTACCGTTTCTAATAATCACGGAAAAAAAACCTTTTATCACAAAGATAAAAAATTATAAAAACAATAAATAAGTAAATACAACAGATCGTTATAGTATTTTTATTCAGTGTGTGTGTACTTTTCATCAACGTCTAGTTAATATCGAAGATAGAATAGACATTCGCAATAGCGTATTATTTCGTATTTCGACATTTCCCAGAAGCACCAGATAGTCGGATAGTCGTGCGAATATAATTCATCATGGAAATGAATTCGCGGTACAACACGCGGTGGATTATTGCACGGAGGTAATTTCACCGGTGAGTAAAATGAGAAGCGTACAAAAGCGTATTCGTGCTGAATGCTAGAAAACACGTTGCAGCATCAATTGCATTGCGTCTGTATAATACCCTGCTTTTTAGCTCTCTTGTCAAAGAACGTTATTCAGTAGTCTTATTAATGTGCACATTTTATTGCAGCATTGTTGAGCAATTCTTGTTTATTACGAGAAAGCGCGTGCGATGCAGCTTCATAAGGGAAATATGTATATAACATTATGGATGTGTAGGAGGTTTATTTCGATTAAAATCTTATGTTTTCGTGAGTTTACGAAGTAAAATCCGAATGTGCATTTTAAATTTCAATGCAACACATATGCATTTCTATATGTATTACAAAAATTTAAAATAATAAAAATACAATAATAAAAATAAAAATAAAAATTAAAAAATACAAAAAATGAAAAAAATAACTGAAAATAAAAAATCTACTATTAATTTCTTCGCTGAATATGAATTTTGAAAAGGACAATTTGCGTTAAGTATCTGCCCTTAGTTAAAAATTAAAAACGTTACTATTAATACATTTTCTCCACCTATTTCTTACAGTTTTTGTATATCGTTAAGAATATGTCGTATATAAGATTCACGTTTTCGCATAACATTCCTGATATCGACAGATGCGAATATTGCCAGGTAGCGAAGGGCCAATGGTGCTGTGGAGAACATGAAGAGAGCTAGGATAAATGTTGCGGTAGGACGAGAGAGGAAGAGCGAGAGAGAAGAAAGGAAAGAGAATGGAGATTGTGGTAGGACTTCGGGACCTGTTGCGCAAGAAGAGAAAGCACTCGATCGTTACGAAGACAAATAATCTGGAGAACGAGCGCGCTGAAGCTGAGCATATCACAAATGTCTTCCACAATATATCTGCGTATTTCACTAAACAATACTTAAGTACCGAAAAACAAAGCCCATGTCATCTTTGCATTAAGTTGTTTCATAAAATTTTTTAAATATTTATACAAATATTTCGCGAAAGTTGAAAGACTAAGATATTATTTATCATTTTAAATACTTCTTGTTCAATGATATATATGGAAAACAAATAAAAATATGTTTCTAAAAATAAGTTTAATATATTTACAAGCTGAATTAAGCGATGCATATAGTGAATAAGTAATTAAAGATTAATCTTATGTCAATGCATTTACCTTTGTACTTTATATATAGAAATAAAATTTTTATTTTTTTTCCACGTGCAAATTCATGCATTTTGAAAAATAAATAACTTGCAACTACATATGTATGTGTATGTTAAGCACGTAACTATGTGAAAAGATATGTGCATTTATACTTTGCAATGATCTTCGATCAACAGTCTTGTATAATTTCAAGGCGATACTTATAATTGTAAAAAAATTTATGTACTACTTATGCATTACTTATAAAAAAAATACCCTTTTCTTTCGCATCTTACATAATTTTATAGTCGAATACGTAAAATAAATATTGTCGACAAGGTTCGAGAGCGTTCTCGACGAATGTTACTGGTTGACGACTTCCAAATGTAGTCGCACGTTCTAATTACAGTCTGTGTACTCCGCGTATTAACTTTGGCGAGTGTTCTACGATCGACTTTATGCAATCCTTCTACAATGATGATATAGATAAAATTAAGTCAGTCGCATATGCAAGCACATGCAAACGGATGCACGCTCGCAAATGCCACGCAAAAAGAAGCGCAACACAGTTGCAAGGTTATTTTAAGATGCAAATTACGAGCGGTTAAAAACAAGCGAACGTTGTGTTATTAAGATATCGAAGAGTATACGAAACTACCCAATGCGTAATTGTCCATTAGACATTGTCGCAAGGCGAAGATTATACTTTATAGACATGCGGGAAGTAGATAAATATATCTCGTTTAATACAAAAAAAAATCGTGTTCTTTTTATTTTACCTTCGTAACCAATTACACTGCACAATTTCTGTCTAGAGAGATCATTATTTTTCTCACGATTTCTACTTGAACGATAGATTACGTTATAGATTAATTAATTTCCGAGAAAAAAAGTCCTGCACGATAAACCTAACAACAAAAATATAGTTTACACTTCCGAGTGACATATTTTTTTTCTTATTTTGTACGTACACTTGAGGATGACATATATGTGTATATATATATATATATATATATATATATATATATATATATATATATAAAATATATTTATTTTTTGTTTATATATATAAAATATATTTATTTTTTGATTGTCGGGGAAGTTTAAGCGCGAGAATGACATAATTGAGATGGCTGCTGAACTAAGAATACAATGTCCTAGGTAAAGGACAGCGTAATCACAATCATAGTGAGAACGTAACCGAGTTCGCTGTTGAACCACGCCGTTTGTGAGCGAATTCTCCACTGAGAGTTCGATTCCTACAGCGGTGTCTCTTGAGAGGAAAAATCTCCGATAAAAATCTACCAAAGATTATTATTTATTTATGTGTTTTCTCAAGAAATCTTTTAACACATATTACAAATATACACGATAGAAACTTGATGATAAAACGATATTACGATATCGTGTTAGATAAAAATGTGCGCAATCATAGTTATAAATTATCTATAAGATATTAAACTCGAATCTAGTCATTTTTAAATCTTTCTCTCTTAAGAAAATTTATTTAGAAAATTTAGAAAATTTATAATTAATTTAATTAGGTTCAATTTTTCAATCGCATTGAAATAAAAATCTTCTGCATTAAAAAGTATAAAAATTGAAATTATTGTTAGTATCAATTTGTACTTACGTAATATATGGAAGATTTAATTGCAATAAATATGCAATTAATATGTAAAGGTATTTATATATATTATGTATAAAAATTTGAAATGCATGCTATTGTATCACAGAAGGGATAAAGTATAATTTGAAAAGTATATTAAATCATGAGCATTTGTTAATTGCACATCGAGGCTGCAGTTTCAAAGAAACTTAACTCAAACACGTCATCTGAAAATATTACAACTACATTCGTATTTCGCGTTCTCGTTCGCGTGCATGCGCTTGGTAATAAGTGACAATTTTCCGATTGACGACGATGACGACGACTATTAAGGTCACGACGAAGTATACGAGAACGAAAAAAAAAAAAAGGAAAGAAAAGAGGGGACTACATTTCCGTCGCGTAGAGTTAAGTCCGATTTAATTTATACAACACAATGTTCTTTGAAACGCACTTGCAGGCGTACGTAATAAATGCTGCCCGATGAAATCGTTTCCTTCGATTCGATATATATATATATATATATATATATATTTGAAAGCACTATTACGTATTACGATGCTAAACTCGAATGCGCTATTCGTCGCGGCGCATTTCGCGGAGATACTTGGCGAACTAAAATACGAAACGCTGACACGACGGGACTGAAAATAATGCAGCGGCCTTGCGGAGGTCTCGATCGCGACCTTGCACAACTTCTCTGCCACGGAATAACCGCGATCGCTAGTAAATATAGCAGTTAACGTTTTACTACCAGATAACCAAAAGATGCTAGATATCATAGCTTGGCCATGTATTTATCGTTAAAAGTTCTATTTATGTTTTATGTTTACAACATATGCGGTCATCATGCTACAAAATGACAAAATTAGAATTCAAAATTACATAGCTATATCTAAAAATGCAAACACGACTGTTAGTTACCGATATAATAACTAGAAAGAGTTTGAAAGAGTATTATAAAGATATTATAATGTAGTTCAAATGAAATTTTAGAGAATATT
>NW_017259306.1:484070-493107 GCF_001594045.1 Atta colombica | reverse complement strand
TATATATATATATATATCAAAATATATTGACATCAAAATTAAATTTAGATTAATATAAAGAATAGAATAATTATTATGCCAAAAATTTTTGTGCCAAGGTGTGAAATAACGAAAATACTTCGTTGTTTTCCCAAGATCTAACTTTACCAGTAAAAGCAGCTCCGTGCTCTGCAGAATAGAATTACGCAATTACGAACCTTGTCGACGCACCATGATACTTTGAGCAGTGGTTAAGTAATGAGTTTACGTTGCCTAAGGTCTAAGTACAAAGCCAGGATTGAGATGTTCGCCCTAGTGACATTTGAAGCGCAGTTGCGAGAGAGCTACGCAGACGCGCCCACACTAATGATGTCAAACATATCAAAATATTATAAAATACGTATTATAAAAACTCTGTACCATCGATATAATATATTTCCTATATATTTGTACCGACATGAAATAAGTTTCCTTTCTTTTAAGAAACTCAAGCCAATTACGTGCACATGCAACGTGGAAAAATCATCTTGAACAGATTGAAAAAATAAAAGATTGAGAGATGTACGTTCAACAAAAACATAATCATCTTGAAATATTATTTTTTTTTTATAAAATGTATTATAAAAATTTTACCATCAAAATATGTTACGTGTTTGCACTAACGTAAAATAAAAAGTTTTCTTTCTTTTAAGAAACTCAAGCCAATTACGTGCACACGTAGCGTGGAAAATCTGATCTTTCACAAATTGAAGAAATGAAAGATTGAAATGTAGGTACGTTAAAATAAAATATAATCGCAAAATATCATCTTTTTCGAAATGTTCAAAGATAAATAAAATTTCAATTACAGTGTTGAGACAAAAAGTATAACATTATATCAAAAATACATGTATTTAAACAATTTTAAAAAGATATTATCCAACTGTTTTAATTTGTAATGTTACTGTATTCCTTCGAATTTTCCATTTGAGTTTTATTTATCATTTAATTAATTTCAAGCTACGATTTTTTATGCATACGTGTTATAAAGTGTATTATATTCTATTATCATATTATAATCTTCCTAAACTTTTTTTCGAAATACATAATTTGATTCCTCCGTTTTTGCAGGATTTTCGCTCTCTTTGCTATTCGATTCGTCCTCGACCGCGCAGGAATGCATACTATGGATTGGCAAAAATAGTGCGTGATGGTATTCAGCAAATATCCACTTGAACTCCAAGAGATTATATTCAAAGTCATTCGCACCAAATTAACGAATTATAACATACGAATCAATGTAATCAAGTTTAATAGAATTAAGGAAAGCGCAACTCCTTGAACGGAAATTACATTTTCTTTTTTTCTTTCGCTATTAAAACGAGACATGAAATGCTGAACGAACATGATATCATGGTAATTGTAATGTAATTAAAAATTGATATAATTTATTTAAAATATTATTCATATTCTAAAATAAAATTGTTAAAATAATATAATGAATATTGTATTTATGTTATGTATGCTATTCATTTATATAATTTGTTTTGATCTTTTAATCATTTGAAATATAATTCGCTGATGGATACTTTGCACTTTACGAGATTACAATTATTATAACATCGTATTATGTTACGTTTATTAAACCATCCTCGACGATATGAAATTTTCATTTATATTCAATCGTTGAACAAGCGAGACGGAAATTATTAGTTTCTATGCTCCCTCGAGGTTCTGCAAGTAATTAATTAAATAAATTAACATACGTTGGAAAATACTCGGTAAAAGGAGGACTTATAACTCGTGAATAAACCCGTTCCTACTACGTTTACTGTTATGCACAATTATGTTCGTTTACTATTGATTAAACTATAATTAAAAAATCAAGAAAATCTTACATAACTAATAGCTAAAGCGATATATGAACATCGCGAATCTGTTATATTTTTATTATATTATATCCTTTTCATATTATATTAGATATACATATATATTATATAAAAGCCTTTCAATTATATAATTTCAAGCTCATAAATTATAAATAGAAAAAGAATGATTGTTTAAATATGAATTGTTAGTTATTGATTAATTGTCTATTTATAAAATAATTTAATTTATTTAAGTAATAATTAAAAAATATATGTGATTAAAACAAATTTAATTCTTACATAAATAAAACAAGAAATAAATTAAAAATTTTCAGTTGTTTGAACTTTTAAAAAGTAAGCAAAATAAATCGGGGATATTTTTCTCAGCCTTAGAAAGACTTTAGGAAATACGGCTTACATGTTCTACACAGAATAAAAACTTGCTCGAGGCTGGCAAGTTTCTTTAATCCTTTAATGCAGCGTGAAATTAAAAAGATCAAGGCAGAACTAATTAAACTAATACGAGATATCTGAAATATTTTCTTTGTTATGTGAAAATTGTGTTTCTCATATTGATAAGAAAAGGAAATATTTACCTTCTCGCGTAATACTTAAAAAAGCGCGAAAATTGTGTAAAATCGACAAATTATTCCAAAATAATAATTTTTTTAAATATAAATATTATTATAAAGGATCATTAATTGATTTTCTCTCAATCCGAATATATTTAAAAATAATTTTTTAAGTCAATTTTTTGTAAGTGTAAAAGAAACAAGAAATTAAGCCAAAAGATATTCTTCATTGCTACAATCTTTAAGTGTCGATCGCGAGAGTTTGAAGACAAATAAGCTTCTTCCTCGAAGTAAATGTACTTATGCGATGATCGAAAGCGATGTGAGGTACGTGAGCGGCGTACTTAGCGTGGAACACCAATTCATACACTAGTCCATTTAGAAGGCGACGATTGGTCTCGTGTGTCATGAAAATGATGCATGATTACACACCCAATCGTGCATTACCCTCTTCTGCTGAATGCACGCAAGATAGAAACAATGTACAGGAACTGAACGAAACAATTGAAAAAATCAATAGTTAATCAATTGTTAAGTTTGTTAGTTAGTAAATCAAAAGCAAATTCATCCAATATTATTTTCCTCAAAAATCATTCATATTTAAAATCAGAAAAAAGAGAAGTACAAAAAAATAATCACAGCTTTTCGAAAGTTTATATATATATATATATATATCGTACATAGAGATTGTATATAAATCTTTTTGTTAAATTGTCGATTTTTATAATACAGGATTTACTTTCTGCTGTATTATTTAATTATTTAGATACTAGCTAATTTCATATATAGATTTAACACTTCTTTATTCTTTATTATTCTATAATATGGTATCTATAATATGGTATCATTCTTTTCTTCAAATTCGATTGGACGCAATAGTGCATATTAAAGCCGTTGTACACTGATTTAATCCATATAAAAACAAAATGCAAATATTCGCATTATAAAATACAGATTTTACTTAACAGTTTAATAAAATGTATTGAGGATTTCTCGTATGTAATTTAATCCGTTTTGATATTTATATTAAACATACATGTTTACTTCAGTTGTGTACAATGGCTTTAATATGCACCAATGCGCACTTAAGTGCAATTAGCTATTAGAAAAGATTTGATAAATTTGTAATGCAGTTTTTAATTCCTAGCATCAAATTTTGACAATTGAAAATTATTTAAAAAGTTTTTGTTACTGCTAGATATATATAAGTATAATATAGTGCATGATACATTGAAACTGGATGAAAAAGATTATTTTACTTCACAGTTAACAAGAATTTGACACCTACAGCGCGCTTTTTTAAACGCGTAGAAGCCGAATTCCCTTCAGCCTTCACCTCTGAATATGACTATATGAATATGGCCATAGTTTGAAGGTCGCAAATCTCTACAGGCAATTTTGGAGAGCTCGAACCGACCAGCGAAGCCTAGGCAATGGTACAAATAGGTTCAGACAACAGTTGTCGGTGCGTATGAATGAACTATGAATGAGAGGTGATCAGCAAACAAGACAATCATTCAAGATATCCTTGTTCCAAGCGCTGTTCAAGTAAATAAAATTTTGTTAATTACAAAATTATCCTTTCGTCCCAGCCATTACCATTATAATTACATATAAACACATTTTTTTTTCACCATTATACGTAATATACAAATATATACGTAATATACAAATATGTACTTTAAGAGGCATTCTGAATTATTTCAGTTCATAAATATATTTTGAACTATGATATAAACTACTGAAAGGCCATAAACAAAGAATTCTCCATCTTATGAGAAAAGGCTCTCATGTTTACATTCGAAAATCTTGCTAATAGAAATACATATTTTTTATTTGCATATTACAATTTAATAAATAACAAATTTAAACAGTATCAAATAATAGTTTATTTTGCCCGACCCTGTATCTATGCGACAACAATAAATGAATAATTCGTCATTACTGATTATTTACAACTACGTAAGTCAGATATCTTAACGCTGTTACTTGTTTACTGTAGCAATCTGATAAAACTTGCGTGTTTTCGAGGCAGTTATATAAATCGATATTTTAGAATGGGAACGACCAACTGTAGTACAGAGATAAAAGAGATATTTGATGTTTGTCGCACACAATGTCTCGACTTGCGCTTTTTGATTTACGGAACCACATCAAATGTTCTCATTTCAGAGTACTGATATCAAGAATTGTTTTGTTTTTAAATACAATGTAGGCCATAAGCAATATGAAAACAACAAATAAAAAAAATATAGTCACTGTAGAAAAGAATATCACGCGTACATTTTTCAGCTCTTTGGAAAAATATTTCTTTCTTAGAAACATCAAATATTTCTTTATATTCTTTAGTTCAGTGGTGCATAACCTGCGGCTACGATCGACCTGTGAATTTTTATGATCTACCGTATCATAGATGAAAATATAAAATCATATTTTCTATTTTATGCAAACAAAATAAACAATATATGCGACTATAATAGTACAATTTTATGTATTTCTGAAAAAAATAATCTAATTCTTTGAAAATAACTCTTAAAAAAGGTTGTATATCACTGCTTTAGATAATAATCAGATGCAATATTCTCTTTTCTTTTCAGTCTAATCAACAAAACATCAAAGATAACATTAATTTCAAATTTGATGCTGGTATATGACAATTGAAATAGTAAACTTCTAACAGATACTTATCCATTTTACACTTGTGTAGATGTTACGTAACAAGCGAAGAAATGAACATACAAGATCGCATCAAACCTTGCCAGAGTGAAAATATATCTTTCGAGTTAAATTCAATTCAAGAATCGTTTCTTACAAAATGAAAAGGTCTCTGCTTTCGGTTCATCGGTTGTCAAAAACGCACGTGATGAAAAGATTATATAAATATGCAAATATCCGGGAATATTTTCGGGGGCAGATTTAATTCAAATACATTAAAAGAATCGGATTAAATCCGATTCAAGATGCGATTATTAGATAATTTCGTAGCAGTTAAAAGTTTTCAGTTATAAAAAAACTTGAGAAAATTAGATAAGAGTTTTTATTTTTCCGCACGAGTAGATAATGTTGTTAATACTTCATTAACTGTAGTAACTTAAATTTTTGTATTGTGTCGTACTTAAACTTGTCAAATTGAAATTGATAAGAAAATTCAAATATGATTCAACTTTGCAAAAGCAAAATAAGGATTTGCAATAACAAATTTTTGTTTCAATAACTTTAATATGTATATATAAAGTAGCGAACAATGGATTATGCAGCAATGTTTTATATTTATTAGATCGATTTCACGGGATCGATATGTGGGATGAACGAGTGAGCGAGTAAGGTACATGCGATCATACATTGTAATCGAAATTATTTTCAATGTAGGTAGACAGGAAAGGTAAATGCGAATGCAGGAAGACACAAATTTGCAAACCAAAAAAACCTCAAAGTATGATTTGCAAATATCAACCAGAACGAAGAATAGTGATCAGTGAAATAAATTACAGATAAGTATATGTGTATTATATGTATTGACTTTGCTAACTCTTTGTAACTTATGAAAAAAATACGAAAATTGTTTAAGCAACAGCTAATAAGAGCAAGCGACAGTACACTAATTTATCTCATCAAAGATAATAAAGTATTTTGATTTATATTAAATAATCAAAATACTATTTCAATAATTTTAATAAATAATATTCTAACTTATTTACTGAAAAATAATTAATTTTAACAATCAGAGAGAGAGAGAGAGAGAGAGAGAGAGAGAGAGAGAAAGAGAGAGAGAGAGAAATATTTATATTCATTTAAAACCAATTTAAATACACGGAAAGAATGGTTTTGTTGTATTCAAAAATTTAGCTAGAGATCTGAAAATAAATTTTGTTAGACTATCAAAATAAGTATATAAGACATTCAAAGTGATTAATAGATATCAAAACTTTTTCCAACATTCATTATGTTTTAGTTTTTTACATTTTTGATGATTTAATAAAGTTATTTTCAGATCTATCTATTTACTTAAATATTTTAGATAAATTGTTCTTTCTGTAGTTCTTTCTATAGTATGTATCTTATTAATTAATAAACAATAAATTAAGATTTAACAACTATAGAATCTTCGAAATGTTAGAGCTATATTAAAATTTTCTATTCTGCTTTCTATAGCAGGTATTTCTAATATATAGGTAATTATTGAATTATGTAATTCCATTATCAATGTTATCATGCACTATTAGTTTTTATTAATACTTTATTCATCCTTTATCCAATTAAATTCTTTCTTGAAACACACAATGATTAATTATTACATAAATCACTTACATATGCTGCGTATAATTGTCAAATATAATACTAGTATATATACTATAAGATTATATACCCTTTGCTCTTTTGGGTCTACGAGGTTTCTCTTGAGAGCATGCAAACGAGACAGGCTATCATTAATGTTATTATGTCGTTCCTTATAAAGGTCGTCGAGTTGAATTAATTCGTCATGCAAATCAAGCCGTAGATTCAAAACCATACAGAACCATGTCGCGTTTGTCTTTATGCGATAAACCACTTGTCTCGTTTGACATAAAATTCGATCAAGAAATCGGACGAGCACGGTGATTCGTTAGATTTCCATGAAGTATACTTTAATATGAATATTGTCAATATTTTCTCATCGATTATCTTGAATTTTACAATCAATGGTATATCAAACTTTTGATTTAAAATCTTATATAATAAAAACATATTTAAAAAATTTTGTTATATTTTTGATTAAAAAATATTATAAATTTTTTTTTCATATGATTTACTTTTTCTCAAATATTCTTCGATTATATGAAACATAAATGTTATGAATATGCAAATAAGTAACTACATTTATGTATGCAATAAATTAAAAATTTCAGAACAAACTACATCGTAAAAATTTATGGGAATATGTCATAGCTTTACATTTTTATAGTTGCTAACACTATTTTTTATTAGAACCTTATAATGCTGAGAGATAAGTAACATTTTCTAATAAAATTTTAGAATCTTTTTTTTCACAGCTTCAGAAGATAAAATGTAAGTCATATCTGAACTAAAAAAAACTTAGTTGGACATTTTAAATAGAAAAAACTTTAACTTTGGATATTGTTCATATTTTCTCGTTTTTACATACATTCAAACTAAAACAAAGAATAAACGGTTAGATAATCTTGAAAATAATAAAATCTTCACACAATACAATCTTCTTTGCACATTAATCACGTAGTTTCATTTTCAATAGCCGTCAGTTTCAAACAATAGTTTGATAACGTTTCATGTGTGACACGTGAGTTCCCATACTTTCAACGCTATTTGTTCTTAAATTTATTATTTTTCCGAAGGTAGTTATACGTAATAAATATGATAATAATTTGCAAGTCAAACTATCATAAATAGTAATGAATAAATTATAATTTTTTGAATAATATCAGACACCAATACATAATTTAACAAAGTCTTAAACAAAATATCTTTTAAGACTGTGATGTAAATACTTACACAACCACTAGGAAATGTAAGCTTTAAACGATCGAGCTGGATCTTTAATGTTTCAATAATTCGATATAAATTTATACACATATCCAATCCTGTAAACTGCACGCCGAATTTAATTTTCAGTGAAATGCAATCTTAACAGAACTAAAATAGTAATATATCACAACTTAAAATAACAAACAATTTAATAACATTGATAATATTGATTATAAGCATCTTATTGTTAAAAGGATATTCATAATCTGATAATATATAATTCATAATCTGATGAGGTTGATGTTAATAAGCATCTTATTGTTAGAAGGATATTCATAATCTGGTGAGGTTGATGGTAATAAAGCATGCTCTTAAGCCTATTTGTAAATAATATTATTTACAAAAAAATTACTCTGAAAAATAATACGCTTTATTTTGAATTTTAAAAATAAAAATCTTTTCAATTTTAATAAGCTAATTCATTCGCATTATGTAACAGCTTTAGTAAACTTTAATTCATTTTTCATCTCAAGCTATATAATTTTTTAATATATTTACAAACATAATGCAACGTTAAAAAAATATTTACAGTATTACATATTTAATCACTCTTGTGATGCAACAGAAATGTTTTATAACAAAATTAAAAATCTATCTCTCAATGCTATCATTTCATAATGTAACTATGGAAATGTTGCTCGAATAATATATAATAAAGTTATTGCTATCAATTCACATTTTCATAAAGTTTCAATTTTACATTCATTCTATTACTTGCGTACACACAAAAAGAAAAAAGATAACTACGTATAAAAATTGTAAAACTAAAAAAGCAATAAAATTTGTATTTTTTTTTACTAAATTATTTGCATTGATTTTTATGTTAGATTTAATTGGACTGTAAACATACGCATTGATACAAGGTAAGATGAAAGACGGAAGTAATGATTGTAATAACGTTTGAATGAAAATGCAACCGGTTTTGTAAATGCCGCTGTAAAATGTTTGGATGACTTCGACAGAAGATGAGAGGCAAGCAAATAGTCTTAAAATATAGCAAAATGTAAAAAAATGAGACATGCAGGCATCTGATATTATCACGCACATAGTGAAAGTAAATTATCACTGAAATAGTTAATCGTTAGAGAAAGACAACTA
>NW_017259306.1:482285-483970 GCF_001594045.1 Atta colombica | reverse complement strand
TATATATATATACATATATATACTTAGAATAGATAGAACAAAAGCCAAGGTCTTATGTGCCATTAAAATACACAAATGCCGATATGCAATGTCGGATATGTATATAATATTTTATATGTGCACGTAATATGTAAAAAAGTTAATATTTTCTACTTTTAAATTCGTGTTGGCAAGTAGGTATAACTCATACACATATATTCACAAAGAATTCTATAACAATTTTTCTATATCTATGTATACAGAATTCTATAATTATGTTGACTTCTTTTTCTATAATGTTTTAAATCGAGTTAATTATTACTGTTATTAATTATGAGTTGTACATTGTTTACATTTAGTTGTATAAAATATGAATCGACTAAGTCTTCTTTTTTTACTAAAAATATTAAATACAAATTATTGTTTATTAGTATAGCAAAATAAAATATAAACACATATATGCAATTTTCATTATTCATCGACATTCAATTTTGAAGAATAATTTTGTTAAATTATTCTCAAACAAAATTAACATTTTATATATTTAAATTTTTAGGTTATAGATCGAAAAGTTACAATAAATGATAAAGTGTCTCAAGACTTTCTTGAAGGAAAGAAAGACTAATTTCAAATTGATCAAATAAATTAATATCATTAAATTAACGATCTAAAATTCTGAAGTATTCTCCATTTGGATACGATTCATAGAGCGAAAGAACATCTCATTATCATTCGCTACATATATGCACGATAAAGCTAAAAGTAAAATGCCAATAAAATTATACTGTTCACTGTTAAATTCATAATGTGAAATTATACCCAATTTGTTTCATTTCTAGGTTGCCACTGGTCTTACTCAATATATCGTCAATTTAATTAAAACAATGGAGTTAAACAATTCAACTCAAGAAACTCGAGAGATTAAATTTGACTCAAATTTAATTTATTATTTAAATGCAATACATTAACATGGGCATTGTTTCCTTTGAGATTAACCATAGAAATGGATTAATTTACATTTTGACACTCATACAGAAGTTATAAATAACAAAAATGTTATTTAACTCAAAAGATTATGTTATCATTGCTCCTTTGATAGAGTTTATTATTGTTTATTAAAAAAAAAATTCAATTTTCATTAAATTAAAAATGTAAAGATGTTTTTTATTCTCTAAAGCTCTACTTTCTATTCTTTCGGGTAGTCTTATTCCAAAGAATGAAAATTGAAGTCTTGAAAAAGAGTTTCAATTTAAGAATGAGATTTACTCTAATAGTTTAGAGTATATTTTATTAAAATCAGAAGACACACACACACGCGCGCGCGCGCGCGCGCGGTAATTTGCAATAAGAACTGCGATTAGAGATATGGAAGAACTATCTTCGTGACGTTATGAAGGTTGATAAATTTTGCAACATGCTCGATTCAAATCCGAGCGCGACTACCTATCCGCATATCCGTTCACCTTGATACACCCGGCGACTTTATCTCGTAATAAGACAACGAGACTGACCTTGGTACCGGCAAATCCATAATGGTAGCGCGATGATGCTGATGATGTTGCTGCTGATGTGGCGCGTGATTATCCGTGCCGATGATCCCTGGATGGAGAGTCTGTTGCGGATGTTGCGGGGGTAAACCCCTCAAAAACGCTTGCTGATGTTGTTGCTGCCACATGCCGTACACTTCGAGATGCATTTAGCGATAA
>NW_017259306.1:478671-482185 GCF_001594045.1 Atta colombica | reverse complement strand
GAAAAAAAAAAAAAAAAAAAAAAAAAAAACAAGTTTTCTCATCCGTCTGCCCGTACAAAGTACGTTCGCCCGTCGTCGTTGGCCATTGTAAGCCGCAAACTTTTCAATTCGCTTTTTCTGTCCGTCAATATTATCTCACAATTTTTATGTCACAAAGATAACAATGATTGTTACCGTAACTTGTCTTTATCCGCGATTTATTCAACAATCACTCGTTAGCATCGGTAAACATAGGTCGCAATTCGAAGCAGGTGTCCCTGCAAGCGTCGCTCGCCATATTGGAGAACGGCGAATATCGTTCGGTGACGCGTCGTCAGTAGCGATGTCTCTCGGTCGTCTTATCGCAACGGCGACGGCTTGTTTGCCGGCCGAATTAAAATTAGTTAGCCAGTGATTAATCGCGGTCGCTCGATAGCTTATTCGCGCGGCGATAATAAAGGCCTCCGGCCTTGCCTGTATCTGGCAAATGTTACAAGAAGTTCAGCTCGATCAATCGATCGATGAAGCATGTACTGGCGCCAAATGTTCCGTCGTTTCTGAATCTGATGTCATACTGTATCGTTCCGGATTTTTATGGACAAACACTCGACTGTACCGTTCTTTAATGTATATGAACTTTATTGTAGATTTCACACAAGAATACTATTCCACTGAAACTATTCCACAGAGCCGGAAATCGTTACGACGATGTTTACGTAATTTTTATCAATCCCATCAAAGTTGATAGTTTGACACATGCACGCGCGCGTGCGCGATTGTTGTTGGATCAGAGAAGCTATATCGTCATTCGTAAAAAGCTCGCCGGAAGTTGACACCGGCCTTGACACCGTCTTTCAGATTAGAGACAAATCGTGAGGAATGTGATTGCGAAACTATGGGCTTCTCGATGATCGCGATGTAGGAATCGTGCAATCTGTCTTTTTCTGTATCTCTCTATCCGTCCTTCCTTTAGTATTACGCAGAGAAATACGCTACGTAGTGACACGAGGCGCGAACTCGTCGCCGGTGGCCTTGACACAGTATACTGAACGGTGTTCACCGCGGTACGGAACGGGCGATTTATTCCTAACACCGTCAGATCAGTAGCCACTGCTATTTCGCGTAATTTACACGCGACGCACTGTGTGTTGTAAAAGGTCAACCGCTACCGGTACAGCGCGACGCCGTGGCTGTCGTTCCGCTCCGTTCGTCGGTGTCACCTGTTTACTACTTGCTTGCCGGTCGCAACGTCGTCGCGTCGCAGGTAAGAGACACTGTCACGCACGCGCTCGCGGGCGCGCGCGGGAAACTGCGTTTTTTTTTCACAAGCAAACGATTACGACGCCTCGCCAACGCATCGAAACGACGACGTTGCGCATCTACGCACGAGTATTCGCGAAACTGTCAATCGCCGAACATCACACGGCTCTACCCGAGACTGGGAATAGAGAGACGAAAGAAGAGCGCGAAAGAGAGAAAGAGAGCGTGTACCAGTAAGACCACAACTCACGACGGTCGGATCTGAACTGCTAGGCGAACGCTACCCCCCACTCCCGGTAACCAATCAGCGCTTTTCCCCCACGCGGAGACAACCAATCGTTCCCCTCATCTTCTCCCGCCGCTCGTCCATTCGTGCGCTTAGGCGTGATAACACAATACGTTATTAGGCAATGCTCACACTGAGAGGCCAGCGATAAGAAAGGAGTTTTAGATCGCATGTGTAAAATGAAGCCATATATTCGTTCTTCCTTTTTTTTTTGCCGAATTCTTTTACACGTCGCGTAATGTGCTTTTTAAGCCACGTTCACAATAGACGAGTCTTTTTTAGTATATATATTTTAAATACATATACTAAACGTACTACGTATTTTAAATACGTAAAATATGACAATATTGATATGTATGACTTTATAATATCATAATATTATTATTTAATTATATATATAGATTTATAAATTTTATAATATTATAATTTAATTATACAATTATTTACAGATTTTTAAGGTGCTTATTATTAATAGCTTCACTATTAAAATGGACAATTAATCTAATTTAAAATATTAATTTCAGCATCATTCAGTTTGTGATTGCGTTTCAAGATAAATCTTATCAGCGTGAAATTTATAAAACTGAAATAATATACCTTCCCTCTCTTGCAAAAATTTGCTTTTAGTATTGTTAAGATCCACTTTGATCGAAAGTAGGATTATTTTTATTTTAATTAATTGATTATAAAGATTATATAGCTAAATGTATGATTAATTGCGTAGCTGATTAGTTAATTATATTTCATCGTACATGTAGAAAATTTTCTTTTAGAATTTACCTTGAAAATATGATAGTTGTAATACAGTACAATATTTTAAAGATTTTTACATGCACTTTAGTAAAATTGATCAAACTTATTTTATACTTTATTGTAGTTTTATTAATGAATGAGAGAGATTTATATTAAAATTCTTCGAAATACAATGTTGTCGACTGTCATATTTTCAGGATAAATTCTAAAAAAAAAATTCTCTCCGTGTATATTTATAATCACATAATGCGAGATTCTTATGTATATATAAGATGAATATATTTATATCTATACTGCCTCAATATATCATAATTAGACATAACAACGCGAGTATATTTTTATTTCCTACTTCCCCTAAGCAGATAATTTATAATTAGAAAAATTTGTTTTCGATGTTGATAAGACTTCGATCTTTCAAATGATGAGTTATTATGGGGATTTTATGTGACTTTTATGATATGTAAAAATCATAAACAAGAAGAGAACTTAAATTTTTTTAAAACCATCTAAATTGATGACGCAGAGAATGCAAAGGTCGATGTTTAAAAAACGAACTGCGCAATTAAAATTTCATTAATGTAGAGGAATATCGATAATACTTTTCGCTTTAAACGATATAACAAACGGAAGCATTAAATTTCCGGATAACCGATCTACCCAATGACGACCTGATATTTGCAATTTTTTTTCCAATGCTTCGTGTTTCAAATGAACAGGCAAATAAAATTTGCAAATGTGATTCTCGAAACAGTAATCGCGGTAACCACGCACACGTAATATTCGATAAGAATTTATTTTACGTGATATATTTTACATATATTGGTCACTGCGAATAGCAATAATTTGTATTTTCAGATATTGCCCGATTTTGATCTTCTTTTATTATCATTCAAAGTAAATATTCATTTATATCTCTTTTATTGCAGTATACAGTCCAAGATCGCGTGCGCATTGAGTTAGTTTCTTATATTTATCTGTGCAAATAAGATATAGGCCGCGATTCGATGTATCGCGTAATTTTCTATACGGATAGTGAAATGTCACGAATATATCAACTCATTTGTCCATTGTGTGCTTGCAGATATTGTGTTGATTACATCGTTCTCATTCTAGATGCAAATCAGAAATGTTTTATCATGATTGTTAAAAATAAGGATTGCCGAGATATTTATTTTTTCTCGTAACAAATTACGTTGTACTCTAATAAAAATATTTTGCCTTTCGTATTCAAATTAT
>NW_017259306.1:474990-478571 GCF_001594045.1 Atta colombica | reverse complement strand
TTAAGATAACTTTTAATATTATTATTTAATATTATTGAAATATTGATAAATAAGAAAATTAATTGTATTGAAATGCGCTGTACATACAACTTTACATTTTTTTCACTTCAAACAGATAGGAACTGCATAAAATAATTAAAATATTAAAAACTTTTGGAATTCGCATGATGTTTCCATGGGAAAAAAAAAAGAAAAAAAAAGAAAAAAAGGAATAAAACATTTTCTGTGTTCAAATAAAAACTTTGACGGTGTGTCGTTCAACAATTCGAACACCTTTTTGATTAGCCATGCCGTAAACCGAGAAGTTGATGAAATGCAGGAATACGTTGTACTTACAACTGATTAATTAGCCGAAAAGCAGCGATTATCTAGAGATATTGTATTAGTATAAGTAGTATAAGTAGTTATAATTGAATTAACAGTAATCTCTACTTTTGTAGTGTAATTTCGTCATTGTGAAATAGAATAGCCCTTCACGTTCTCGAATCAACGCTCATTCATGCGCATACAGATTACTTTATGCATAATCATCGATTTGTTACACTGAGAGAAAAATGTTTGATATTTGACTATAATTGTATAGTAAAATAATTAAAAATAATTTATAGAAACTGAATTTTTCCTGCTATAATATTAATAATAATTATTTATACTTATCCTATTAAAAATATATAGTTGCATTGAAAACTAATAAATTCTAGTTAAATTATGACAATTGCAATCATTTTTTCTCTCAATGTAAAAAGCAATCTCTATAGGTATTTTTTTTACAATAGGCTAATTTAAACTTTAACGTGTACTCTTCACTTTAAAATATAATTGGCACAGAAAATGACTATAAATTATAGTTAAATTACAGTAACTGCAACCATTTTTCTCTCAATGTAAAAAGTAATCTCTATTATGTATTTTTTCTTGAATAAGCTAATTTAAACTTTGATGTGTAATCATTATACGTGTAATTTTTGCTTTAAGATTTAATTAATCGTGATCTTTTGCTTAATTTTATTAAATCTTTTCTCTTCCTGCCGTAAATTTAGCAAATAACATCATACATTCTTGCTAAAAAGCGTATCAGTAAAACGATTCATTCTCAACGCGTAAAATATTGTAGCTCAACCATTGCAATGCATATATATAATTTAAAATTCGTGATAAATATATTATTTCGGTAACTAACAATCAATAGAAAACAATCTATTTTTAATTTATATAATAACAATGACAATTTTTTAATAAAATAAAATACAAAATGTACTCCTATTACTTTCGTTACATCACAACAAAGAAGAAGTAATTAGCATGCCAAACCAAAATGTGACAATTTTAACTTACCCATACGAATTAGTGCTTTCAGACACGGACGCGGCATACGGAGAGGATGTGCCAGCGTCATCCTCGTCCACGTCATCCTTCATTTTTCACAGCTTTTCTGCACATCAAAATACTTTGTTAATTTAAAACTGGTACATTATTGATAAAATTGTGTGAGCACGCGAAATGCAATAACTCAACCTTTACAAGTATAGTTACATTTTGTAGAGACTGAGTTATGAGAGTACTTAACTCAATTTATCGTACAAACTCAATCTCGTTTTCACATTTTGCATGAAGAATTTATAAACTTTAGGATGGTCACTGTAAATATTAATGTAAGATACTTTGTGATAACAAAAAAGTTTTTAATTAAATGTAAATTGAAAAAGTTATTATATCACATACTAACAATTCTGTACATTTTTTTTATTATGATACGTAAAGGTTACGTAATCTCATTAGTGCGATGCACATCTGTATAAATTGTACAAAAAATCAATCAAATTTTCTATATTTAGAACATTTGCTATTTAGAGCAATTAAAAAAGAGTTCAATTGCAAAATACTTATTTGCGCATATGCTTTTAAATATTTATCTAATATGTTCTTAACAATTTCTTAATGCACGATGCAATTGTGATAGAAGAAAGCGTGAGTAAAACTGTGATTCCTGAAAGTCTAATAAGAAACAGAATAATATTCAGAGATAATAAATTCTATTTCAAGAAATTGATGCGAAAATGATAAGTGGTCGTCAGTCAAATGATATAATTAATCGCTCACGTAGTTTAAACTGATTCAATGTAACAGGCTTGTTATATAATAAATATAATAAATACCAGAAGAGTGTAAGAAAGAGAATTTTGGTGATTGATCATATAAATATTGAAATATCTTAATCATAATTATATCTTTATAACACGTAAATATGAATGTCATATCAAAAATAGATTGATTATTAAAAATTAATTAATTTAAATATTAACAATTTTAATATTATTTAAATAATATTACATAATATGTTTTAAAAATTGCATTGATCTAATTTTAGAACTAATGTAGAACATTTTTTATAAGTAAAAATACTTTAAAACTTTTTGTGAAGTAAAAGATAAACACAAAAAAGTATACGCAACAATTCATATTCAATATATTATCCATGTATTCAATGTATGTTTAATGTATGGATATTATTCATATTTATTTTTTCCATGTAATTGATATCTTTCATCTATTTCATATCTATATTCATTTTTATATCTTCATTTTCTGTTTTATTATTTAATGCATGTTCTAATTTTAAATAAAAATAATACTCTTTTATTTCTCTCTCTCTCTCTCTCTCTCTCTCTCTCTCTCAATTTATTTTATATCTGTTTATTTCTATATCTCTGCTTTCTCTTCCATTACTTAGAATATATTTCTAATTTTAGTTGAAAATAAATTTCGTCAAACCTTAATCAAATTTTATTTTCTAAAATAAATAAAAATTAAGTATACTATACAAAGAAATTCACAGATTGCACTGTATATTGTATATATGTATTTTAACAAGTTGTGAAATCCGATTTATTTTACTATCGAAATAAATGACGAATCGAACGGATGTCGAAATTGAAAACTCGCTAGGTTCGAGCTACGACTTTCACCTTGGATATAATCTCATGCCCAGAATGAACTTTATAGAATCACTAGTTCTACGTGACAGGCAGAATTTATCGTTGATCGCGCTTCGTTGCTCTGCGAACGCGCGCGAGCGTGAACGCGAATCGAATTTGCGATTTGTCGCAGCGCACAAAATGCCGACTCGATGCCGGATTGACCGACATTTGGCGAGTCGGTAAAATCAACACGATTCAGACTACGAATATATTTTACACGTCGTGTAGAACGGTCGCACGTCTCGCGTGTACGGATAACAGTGCTAATTCGTGACAATCGTGCAGCACTGCACCCAGGATCAAGGGTGGTCTTTGTTCATGGTCACGCAACTCTCCATCACAACTGCAGATTATAACGTGTACGTGATCCCGAGCGCACCGCATGCGAAAGAAATCCACGTTTTCAGCATCAGCGATACTGCAATTTTGTTCGAGTTATGGACTTCATCATATTGAGATTTTGAAATGTTTGATATTAATAGAGAACTGAAAGTTCAATCAAATCTTCGCGGACATTTAGATATATTTAAGAATAGCTTTAGCTACTAACATTGTGATATGTAAAAGTATAAAAAAATGTATTCTGAAGAGAAATAAGATATG
>NW_017259306.1:468927-474890 GCF_001594045.1 Atta colombica | reverse complement strand
AATATTTTAGTTATATAAAAGTTACGGATCTTATTACAGTATATGATCAATGTTATATTATTCCTCTTTCATCTTGAGAAGATAACTTCCGCGACAACAACATTTTCTCTTGTGTAAAATAAAAGTTAATTTGTATTTATAAATAAAGAGAATAAAATATTTCTGCTGCATTGTACTTAATTAAACAAGTGAGATAATGAAATTATCCCGGAGCACTTTTTTCTACTTCAATATTTTTATATTAAACTTTTCATTGGCATTATTTTCATGCATTACTCTCATGAGTATCTTTCAAAATATGCACTAATAAAACTGTTTATTTAAGACTAAAATACAGCGAGAAAACAACCTAAGATAAATTGTGCTGTACCTCTGATTAAAAAAATAAAAAATGTAATTTAAATTATATAGAATAGAAAGAGAAAATCTTTTCACGTCATCAGATTCTCAATATTTAAAAATGTTTGATTATAGATTGTGACATGACATTTTCACCGTCCGTCACAAGGGTCATTTGACCTGACCGAAAATAGCGCGGCATTTTTCGTTCTCTCTCCCAACGCGGAGAGTGTCGGCGTTTATCGCGATTTTTATGCAACTTCTATTGTTGCGTTTCTATTGTTACAGAATATTATTTCCTTTTTTTTAAAGAATTTCTTTTAGGATTTTGTTATCAGTGGTTAAGAGAAATAATTTGAAGTTTCGTCTCACCACCGCAACGGACATCAAGGAAGAGGACCGGCACACATTGGAGATACCAGATCACTCTAAGAAGAGGGTAGCGCGCAGGTGACACTGTTTTGACTTTTTTCCACTAAAATTTTATTTGTGAACGTATAATCCTGTTATCGAATTCCTTCTAGGCATTTGTTAAGGAGGGAACGACTCAAGCGACATGAGGGGCGGACGAATCCACTTTCTGTCATAAACCGAACAGAAGTCCCTGCTGACGGTTGTCGCAAGGGAGCCTCTGCGGGGAATGGAAGTTTCATACGGATGGGAAAACTTTTCAACGAAGAGGCCCATCAAATCCTAGAGGCCCTCAGCCCGAATAATGCAGAGGAAAATTTTGCGAGCAGCCGTAATAGATGCCAATCACAAATTATATCCCTTCTATCAAGCTAGCAGGACCAAATGAGCAGAATCGAAAAAGACCTTTTAAACTATTTAGTGCTCATTTTATGTTAATTTATGCTACAAAATATAATTTTGTATCATAAGCCATTTAGAAGGAACGTGTGGTGCTACCAGCTTAATATTAGGTGTAGTAAAAAGAAATCCATTATTTTTCCATTCAATTTCATGCAAAAATAATGGATTTCTTTTTACTAGCTAGGACCAAGGAAAAAAAAAGAAAAAAAGAAAAATAAAATTAGATTTGAATGATACTGATTTTGTGTTAATTTGTGCTATCAAAAAGTTAATATATTGATCCATTCCTCAAGAATCAATCTCTAACTGAATTGTACACTATTAGGTTCAAGAGCAAAATAGAACCTGATAGAGGTCAGAGAAAGTTTCCATTGGAACGGAGGGAGCACAAAATCTAAAACTTCATTTTAACAGCACAAATTACAGCGCTTCTTTTGTGAAAGTAGCGACTTCTCGTATTCTGCTCATGGCGAAGGCGTGTACTTTGCTCTTGAATCTAATAATGTACAATTCAGTTAGAGGTTCTTCAGGAATGGATTAATGGATATATTAACTTCTTTTTGATAGCACAAATTAGCACAAAAATGAGCACTAAATAATTCAAAAGGTCTTTCTCGATTCTGCTCATTTGGTTCTGCTAGCTTGACAGATCATCGCGCGCAGATACAGGGCGTGCGACGCGACAGCGAAGGCACACCGGATCGTGAGAGGGTTCGCAACTAATCAGGCGCGATAAGGCTTATCACACGGGCCTGCAGTGCCTGCATGCTCCCGAAAGGACCTCGGGAGCACGCAGGCACGTTGGGCGCCAAATTTGCGACCGCACTCATGAGCGTGATGCAACTTTGTCATGCGTTCGTGATCGTAATTTTTTACAGATTTCTCCGATAATCACAATTCTTTCCTTAAAGTCGACAATATATATCATCTAATTCGACAAATTTCACTTAATTCTCAATACCAAATCTTGAGCGTCAGGCATGAGAGCGTGCCACTCTTTCTCGGAACTAACTCAAAGATTCTACTTAAATTACAAAGATCTCTATAGGATCTACGAATGCGCATAGGTCGAATCGGCTGCTCAGCCACGATATCGGTTGACTGGGAACGGAGGATATCTTGGAGAACGTATCTTGGAGTAGGGCGCTACAACAATAAAATAGACAATTTTCTTTATTTTTTAACATTAAATGATAACGAATATATTCTCTCGCTCACACATTTACACAATGTCGTACACGCTGGGTAATAGATTAACGATCATGCATTATACAAAGGAAAATGGTAAATGGAGCGTGATTGTCCCTCCTGAGGAAGTTCTCGACACGCGAAATTGAATACGCAGATTTTTTATCTCGGCGGTGCGAGCTCCAAATTTCTGAGTAATTCTACGAATCATTAGTAGCGTAATTAAAAGAAATAACCGTAATACGATAATCGAGGTGGTAGTTGACTGTGTTTAATTGACTGCGTACACAATTTCGATCTCAAGCTCGGCCGCGAGAGATCGATCACGATGGAAAACAACGAGATTCTAGAGTGTACACAAATATTATCTGAAACATATTGACAATAAAACACGATACAAAATTACGACAATACAACGATAAATGACCTGGCTAAATGAATGGCCACGGCGAGCTTATAGAAAACTGACTCGAAATTAACAAAAAGAAAGAACCGATACGATATCGGCAGGGATGGCACGATCACGCATCGCGCACCTGTTACGACGATGCAGTTACCCTCTACAATCAGGCCCAGCGAAACGAAACCTCACCAACCTTAGAATCTTCCTCTAGTGGCTCCCACACACACAATCTCGTCAAATTGCTCGGAAGGTCTTGTGTTCTCGCACGTCTCACTCTTGAGCTCACCACAGCATAAATGCCGGGTACGAGGTCCTTTTGGGAGCACGCAGACACTGTAGGCCCACGTGATAAACTTACTTATCGCGCCTGATTGGTCGCAAGCCCTCTCATGGATCCGGTGCGTCCTCGCAAGTTGCTGTCACGTCGCGCGCCCTGTATCTTGCGCGCGAAACTTGTGGTTGGCACATCTGTTATGACTGCTCGCAAGATTCTCCTCTGTATTATTCGGGCAGAGGATCTCTAGGACTTAATGGGCTCCTCCGTTGGAAAGTTTTCCCTTCCGTATCGTCACCTGCGCGCTATCTCCTTCCTGGAATGACCTTGTGTTTCCAATCCTCTTTCTTGATGTTCGTTGCAGTGAGACATAGCTTCATCGCAACTTTCTTTCAACCGCCGATAAAAATTATCCTAAGAAATTAACTTGTAGAAAGAGAGGAAATAATAAAATTCCGCGAAACTTAACAATAGAAATCGCTCCGAAATCGCGTTAAGCGCTCGCCCTCCGCGTCGAGAGGACACAAGACAAAAATGCTACGCTATTTCCGGTCAGGTCAAACGACCCTTGTGACGGACGGTGAAAAACGTCACAAGTTATTTAAGGAAACGACTCCATAACGCTTTCGAAAACTTGGAACAAAAATTCGTTCTCAGAATCGAACAGCTTTGAACCTTTCCGTAACGTAGTTGAACAAAGAATATTATATTACGTTTATAGACGTAATGTAGTTAAACGAAGTTTGTGAATATATATCTGATCTGATTCTTTAAAATCTTTGTGTTCTGAATCTTTTAAAGAAGTGAATAATGGGTAAGTGTTTATATCTGGAGTCAGGTAGGTTCGCGATATACCAGGTCGTTGACATTGCATTATTATCACTAAGCTCTACTGCATACGCAGTATACGACGATACTGATAAGACGGCCAGAGGTAACATACGTACGATGCACTCAATTCTAGACGTCTTTTAGAATCCAGATCAAATATACAAAGCGCTTATATATCGTCCGATATTAAGAAAGCTTTCGTAAATCAATCTGAAAAATATCTTGTAAAAAGATTTTTCATTTATATGTTTATAGAAATATACAAATATAAAAACTTGTATTTATAATCGTATTTTTCAATTTCAGTTATAAAAATATTTGTATAAATTGTATGTGTGATTCAAAAATTTTTACTTTAATCCATATCCACATTTATTTCTATATCTCTTTGTTTCCTTTTTATTTATTTTGTTTTCTCTAATTAAAAAATTTACTATTTAAAATAATTTAAAAAGGAATAACTTTTTGAAAGAATGTGATTCTATTTTTTTCCAAAAACTATTAATTAATTTGTCTTGAATCTTTATCATAATTAAATTCATCCAGTTTTTATATATTTGTTGTCAGAATATTATTATAATATTTTATATATAAATCTCAGAGATAAATATAAAATCGGATTTTTTCTCATTCATAGAAAACTCTGGTTCGACTATTTCATAAAATATCTAAAAAAGTAAATTCAAAGAGCGCTAATTAAACCGCCGAATTTCGCGCGATGAAAATGCAAATGTCGAATGGTGAAGAAAAAGAAAGACAATAACGAACTCCCTCGTCTCTCATATCATAATATTCAGTCGTCTAGACGCCAGACTTCTTTTGTTCATCCCCGCTGAGCTGATTTTCGGGAATTGTTGCGAGGGTGAATTTACGATGTTACATTGTTATACAGGGAATTTTACGAGAAATGCGTGGGACACAGGTGTACAAAGAGTAATCCCGCGTTTCGGTTGCGGGTTGTTGTTTTCCCGGTTGGAGGAATACATTCGACACGTTGATCATGAGACAACAAAACTCATTCGCCTCGATGCACACGTGCGACCACCCGTTGCTACCGACTCTTCTTTCTCTCTCTTTTTCTCAATTCGATGGTGGTTAACGATGCTCTCGAACCAATTTGGTTTCGCGTTCGTCTTCTTCCTTCTGTCTACGTTTTTATCTGTACGTCATTCACTGTCTAAACTCTGACACTTCAAATAGTTTTCAACATTAATATTATGACATTTAAAAAACGCGATAATATTAGACTGATATCGTAAATCTTATAAGATTCACGATTCCCTGCAAAAGAACTGAATTCAAAGTTTAAAATTTTAAACTTTTAAAAATTTGAAATTTCTAATGTCAATGAGATTGCTTTAAACAAAGATAGTAGTAAGACTGCAGAACGATTTAAATTAGAAATTCATTTAAGTCCGGAAATAATTTTCAGAAAACTAATGTTGCCTAAATTTTTCGTATATTGTTACATGTAACATTAACGTCTTCTAATTTAATATGTTCGCACAAAAACAAACGGTAACGAAAGTATGGAGTGCATTACAAATTATTTTTTTAATCTTTGTTGCGTGTTCTTTCTTGGAAGCGTAATCATGTTTCAAGAGAACTTTATAGATATCTTCGGGATACCATGTACTGCTGTAGCGTGAGAGGAGACGTATCTAGCAAAATATAGGAGGCAGAGTCCTTTGCCCCTGAAACGCAGGGCAGAAGATACACGTGGCTTGGTTTACTATGTGAAATACTACACTCTTTACGATATAGTTAAGATCTATTCGTTCGTTAAATGTTTAAATTTAATTATTAAATACTTTCATAATAAACATAATAGAAGTTATGTTAATATTTTTAATACTTTCATAATAAACATAATAAAAGTTATGTTAACAAGAAACATTTCATCACAAAGAAAGTGATCTGTAGATAACTGTTCTGTATTCGAACATATAACAGTAATTCGAGATATTGATCCCAAGAGTATAAGATAATAACTTTATATAATGATAAAATGATATACAATAAATAAAGCAGACGACAAAATATCCTCCTTAGACCATTATATTATAAAATTTTTTAGTTCATAAGTTATTAATTCTTAAAAAAAAATTTTAAAAC
>NW_017259306.1:454491-468827 GCF_001594045.1 Atta colombica | reverse complement strand
TTTGTTTATATGAACATATACTACTGAGTGAATAAATTCTACAACAATTCAATATCAAGAACTCTATAAAGCTAGCAGAATCACATCAGCAAAATCAAATCGGATTTATCGGAATTTTTAGTACTTATTTTATATTAAATTACTATTAATTATTATTAATAATAATTTTGTATTGTGTGTCACTTCGAAAAAAATCATTATTTACTAATAAAGTTATTTTAAAGAGAAAGCAAAATATTACTTTTAATGACATGTACAAATTCAGTTGTGTTAATTTTTACTCTTGTGTTGTTTTTTTATGGTCCTGCTTAAATATTAAACTAGCAGCACTTTTCTCTTGGAAATAATATATAATATAGAATTGTTTTTGATAGTATAAAATAATACAAATAATTCAAATAATTCAAATAATTCAATCCTATTGATTTCTAATATTATTTTTCCTTTTTTTTTTATTTTGAATTGGTCTTGCCAACTTAATATTAAGCTAGCAACGCTACAATTTTTTTCGAAATAGCACACGGTAAAATTATCATTAATTTAGTACAAAATAAGTGCTAAAAATTTTAATAGGTCCGATTTGATTCTGCTGATTTGATCCTTATGATAGTTTTATAGAGCTAATATCAAGACCAATTTCACATTATGTCACATTTGCAGACACGCGTTTTCATGACACATGTTCACGTAGAGATTGAATGCCGTAACAATGTCCTGCTACTGTAACTAATACGGTTATATTACTGTCACACATATGTCACAACATCCAATGTCATGGAAGGCACGTAATGCGCTTTACTAGCTTACGCGGATAAGCCTTAGCAATGCAACATCTCGCGATTCCGGTTTTATTGATATTCTATCGTACAACTATGTCACGTAGGAGTGTGGGATACTCTTAAAGATGCAAGTACAGATGAATATCTCATGGAGCAAGCGTGCACACATTTTCTGGTATATAAATGGCTGACGCATACATTTTACATGTATACCTCCCTCCACGCTTTGAGGTGGATTCTCCGTAGATACGCTTCAGTTCATAGAACCTGTATCGAGTTCAATGGCCACCCACGGAAAACGACAGTCTATCGGATGTGCAGAAGTAATCTCGCGATATGTTCATAAAGACTATACGTAAATTAAACAAGTACTTATATTTCTAGATATAATATTTCATGATCGAATGATTATATCGCTTGTCTTCTCTCACGTTTATATAATTAAGAAAAGAAGATAATAAGCTTCTATTTAATGGTAATTTAATCAAATGGGAACTTTTATTCTCGATTCATAAATAACAATTAGAATTCAAAAAACGTAAGAAATTTTATATTATATTTAATACTCGTCAAAAAGCAATCAGCTGTTAGTTTCGATCAATTATATCAAATTAATAAAAAAATATAACTACATAATATGACTATAATATATCAAATTATATATTTTAATATGTTAAACATGAATATATGACACATTATAAAGTTTCATTAGGAAAAATTAATGTTATACAATTTTCAAGATGCATTGTAAACATCAGCAATATTTATTGCAAATAATCAGTATTATTCATTACAAGTAATCAGCATTATTTAATTGGTTGTTTGCATGTTGCATTAAGATTGCAATAACAATCCATAACATTAACTAGGGCATGAGATGACCTAATGCAACCGAATACAGTAGATATAGGAGTCATGTATCTTCATATCATACCAAGTAATGAGAGCTTATTGGACGCGAGCTCATGATATGAATGATATTAGCGACTTATTAATGTGCATGACACATTACGCAATAAATTAATTCCAATGTGGTCACCGATATTAGTTTCTGCGAATAAGCGATTATTTCTCAACGGATCTTTGTCAGACGGAAAGATTGAAGATAGTAATGCGATAGTAAATTTGATATGACCAATGACCAACATTTCTTGCGCCATTAATGTTCCTGTTTATTAAGAACAGAGGAAATGATTCTGATAAATCTTTCTCTTTCTCTCTCCCTCTTTCTCTTATGCGGATGTAAAAGACTATAAATGTATTTTCGCAAGTGTATCTTTTAAAAATGTTAACCGCGCTCTAGTGTGATAAAATTCTATTTTATCCTGAATATTTTTCTAGACCTCTTGTACAAGACTTGCCTGATTACTCATTCTGGAAAATTCAAGTTTTTTAAAAACATGTTTTCTTTTCTTTAAAATTTGATTAGTCTCTAAATTACATTTAATAATGACCAATTTATATTCCAACAATAATGATTTAAAAAGCTAATGTTTGATTTTTTAATATTAAATATACCTTCAAATTAAAATTAAAATCGGCTTTAAATGATAATAATATTGTTCTCCCATTCCCAATCTTAAAAACGATCTATATCTCTTTTAATTTAGGATATGTTTTAAAACATAACATGTTTTAACATTTTAGATTATAAAATATTTTTCTAGTGAAAATTTTCTTACATTACAAATACAAAAATAATTTACTTGAATATTAACAAATATAATATTAACAAATATAATAATTTGTATGCAATTAATTCAACAAAATATTTTAAAATCTAAATATATATGCAAAAATATTTTTAGAAAATAATTTTTTCACAATAACTACAATGCATAATTTTTAAAATGTAATTTTACATTTTCTTCAATGTTTTTACTTTACAATGTTTTTATACTAGCTTCAAAATGTACCAAATTGTTTACTTTATAGTCCCGTGTATTTGCTCACTCAGTGTACTTTGATATACTGTATGGCAATAACGTTTTAATAAAATACACAGACGATATGCATTACACATGTGACCAATTCCGCCGATTAAATACTAGCAAATCCTTTCTGCGTGACGTTGAGCACATGCTTGCGAATTAAATGCAGCGCTAAAAGGTAAGCGAAAGTTCATGTGTTAAAGTTACGATATCGGATAAAATACTGTTACTTTGTGTCGGTATAAAAAAAAAAGCATAAGTAAAAGCTCTTTTACCTGTTAGAAAGAAATATAGAATTCTTTAAATATCATATTTCAACATTTAACTTTTTTAAAATGACGTTAAATTGCATGACAGTATTTGTGTATAAAACATATAAATATCGATTAATATAAAAGCTTTTTTCTCAAATTGTAAATAGTAACTTTATTCTTAATTTAGCATCAAGTGTAAACAATTCTTTTGAGTCCTAAAAATACATACTTTATATAATCCATTATATTTTTATTTTTGTCATTATATAATAAATTAAAATACAATATATCGTTATTAATGAGAAATTGTCATCACGCGAATTCATAATAGAGCTATTTCAGATTAAAGCTATTTCCGATTCATTATATCATAAATCTCAAAAATTAAGGTAATGCAAAGAAATTTTATGGTTCTAAGATAATACAAAGAAGTTGTACATTGAATCTAAAGTTAATCTTAATAATATATTAAAATTGATTTTTTTAAGTGCAGTAATATATTAAAAATAAGAAATTATATAATTCAAAATTAAATAATCAGGAAATTACGTACCCTGATAGAAATGTATGCAGTTTTCCTAGATCCCTATCCAATTACTGTCTAATATTACTATATATATTCTCATTAGTTGTGCCAATACTGAGTAGAAAATGGATAAGAACTCGATAGAGTTTTATTCTGTCCATTTCTTGAGTAGTTTTAGCTTGCTTATTAATTAATTTAATATCCATTATTTGTTGTGTTTCTATTCAATAACTAGATTCAGATTTTATGCAACTTTTATAGTATGCAGTAATTGCAAGCAAAGCGTTACATTTTGATTGGGATAAGTAGTCTTCCTTCTTAATAGACGAAAGTTGATATAACTGTTTAATAACTCAAAAAATACATAAAATTTCTATCAGGGTAGACTGGCTTCTTATTTGGAATAACTGCACTGACATAGTTGACATTAAGCAGTTCACGAATAGAAGTTGTGTTTGGTACTTGGATGCGTGAGTCTCTGACCATGGCATCCGGTAAATCAGATAAACAATGATTATCGGAAATTTGAAAAAGCAATCACGTTGTACACATGATCGCGCTCTTCCGACCTTCGCAATCCGTAAACGAAACTCATCGATATCGACGGTAACTTTGTACTTCGTATCCTCTTTCTCTTTCTATCAGCAGAAATAGCGTATGGCGGATATCGCTGCGCAGTTGCATTCCCGCTTTTTACGCGATAAGCATGAAATCTTCCGCGGGCTCGACTTTTCCGTCGAAGACGCAACATTTGCAAGCAACACTTATTTTACGCGGACGATAAGATAGAAGACCTCCGCATAATAGCACTCATGGTTATAATAACCGCAAACAAAATGTATATAGTAAGTACTTACCTAAAGTATATAGTAAGAGTCAATAAGAATTTCATTTATGCAACATTATAGTACAACATATAATATGTGTTTCTTTTATGTGTTTCTACTTAAGCCGTTTTTGTTTTGAAATTGTTATTTTCAAAACTGAAATGTAATATAATAATGTATTTTTAATTAATTGTTTTCTATAAAATTCGATATATCAGCAGTACGAATTCATACAACAGTAGTACTTTCAAGTTTGCTTTATTTCTTATTTTTAATAAATTTCATTGCAATATAATTTTGTCTCTGTTATCCATTGGCAAAGCAATTATGTTAACACGTTTCAACAAAGAGTTCTGTCAGTTGCCGTGCTATCTAATAACGCGCAACGTGTCATTTTCAATACTTTCAGAAAATAATGTTTATCATATTTTTATAGTTATTTTTTAAACTCTTAACATATTTTTAGATACAACATTCAATAATAGCACAAAAAATTTTATTAATTAATCTCTATACAATATAAATGAATTAAATGTGATGCAAAAATATACTTAATAAACGAATTATAATTGGCCTACATAGAAGATTATTCGACTCGCACTCTGACCATTGCTCTACGACGTCATTTCATTGCGTTAGCAAGAAACCTGCACCTGCGGCAGGTGTGTCTACCACATGAAATAAAATTCGAATTAGTTGATTTGCAGATTTAAGCAGAGGGTTGTGAGAATCCGATACATCTCTGTTTCAAGTCAACAAACGGAACCGCAAGAAATAAAAATACTTATTACGCACTTAATGCATTTGCAAATAATATCTAACTCGTAGAAAACAATAATTTTCGATATCATCAATTTACAATAATTTACGATAATTAAATTTGCATTTAGTTACGTTAACCTATCGAAATCATATACTGACATTGCGGATAGGCAACTATAAATTTGCTGCTACAACCAAAAACTTGTTGCTGCAACTATATAAAAATGCTATGCCATATTTTACTATCTAAATTGTTGCAGCAACCAATCTTTTTTTTCAGTAGTAAGTACGACACATCTATCGTTGGTGGTGAAAGCGATTAATCGATTAACGTGAACATTAAAACGATCAGACTGATGCCCTTGAACTTCTCGCTCTCGTCGCAGGCCGACGAGATGCAATAACGTTCATTCACGTGAACAACGCGGGAATGCGAGATGAAGTCAACAATGCACCCCTGTAATTTGCGGCGGCCCTCTCTCGCACCTCTCAGAAGCTAAGAATAACTATCACCACCCGGTCAGGCATGGAGATGGACGTCAGTCGTGTGACCTAGTTTTAATCGACGAACATTCTTCTACTAATTAACTATGTACGACCACTTTAGAAGTCGCTGGTGACGCCACGACGCCTGATAATATATGGATACTTCGCTTTATCGAAGACGAAGCAAAAAGTTCACGAAAAGAAGAATATTAAATAATAACGAGAAAATCGAATAGTTCTCAGATGTCGTTCAATTCTAAAGTCCTAAAGCCGCAAAAGTTTGAGTTTAACGAGCAATTTAAAACGGAAGCGACGATAATTGACGGATTCGGGAATAAATAGTGATTCAATCGATTGCGATTTTTAACGATTTAAAATATTTGGAATTTTTACTCGCTTTAAGTCAAAATTTTCTAAAATAAAGTAATTAATTGCGATCACTCTATGTTAATTACGTATAAATGTGTGTGTGTGTGTGTGTGTGTGTGTGTGTGTGTGTGTGTGTGTGTGTGTGTGCGCGCGCGCGCGCGCGCGCGCGCGCGTATATATACACATATGTTGCAAGGTAACAGTGACATCGCGTGACGGTGCGAAATTATCACCAGTAGACGCGTGTCAACAATGTGACAAGGATACAACACCGACACACAATGCATTACAAAGAAGTGCGCGTTGTTGTCGTTGCAGCTTAGTGTGACCAATGTAATGATAGATTTATACCTAGCCTGTAAATGCGCCACGAGATGTGCGCGATCCTGTTTCTAATGAAGACTAATGGCATCCCGTTGCGCAATTCGAACGGACATGTTCGTAAGAAATGTCTAATATCATGAATCCTGATTCTAAAATATCTACTCTGCGTTACCCATGATTCAGCATTCGCGATCGTTAATTATCGCTACTTGACGCGAAGAATTGCTACTCGGTTCGAAGTTTCCCATTTGTAAAAGTCATGGGCTACTAAACGCGCAAATCTAATAAGAAGAAATTATATATTCAATCTACTGGGTGTTCGCTGGAAATCCTTGCCTAATGTCATAGCGCGATTCTTACTTACAATGTAGCATATAGCATTTTCTCATTCTCTCTTACCGCAAAACATCATATAAAAATATGTCTTTCAATTATTTTCAACTTACAAAAAAATCGTTCTAAAGCAATAAATAAATAAAATGTACAAATTATTTATTTTAATTAAAAAAGGTTATTCCATCTTTAGATAAACTATGTAAATTTTACTTATTGGAAAAAGAGTAAGAGAGTAAAACATAAGAGAGTAAGACAATGAGCTGAAATGTATCGAAAAAACAACCTAGTTTTGAGACATAAAAACGACAATCGTAGATAGAAAACTATATTTTGCATCAATACTTCACATCGCGTCGCGTTTCACATCGTCATTATAAATAAATATGGAAATCGTTTTATATGATTTATGTTTTATACTTAGTTTTATACAAACTGGATTCACGTAAGTAGAATTCATTTCCCATTATTTGTTTCAAACAAATCAAAATGATTAAAATTTCTTATGCATGCTTTATCTAGATATTGACATTTAATGATCGTACTAAGCAATTTCTTAAGATTAACTAGAAAGTAATCATTTTCTATAGGAAAACTGTCTTAATGTTTGCAATAACTAATCTTAGAAATAAAGAGTCGACTGCAAATAATATTAGGTGTAATAAAAAGAAATCCATTATTTTTCCATTAAATTTTATGCAAAAATAATGGATTTCTTTTTACTACACCTAATATTATATTGACAATGAAAAAAATATTTTGATTAAATCAACAAAACAAGATTTTGATGTGTTTTGTTAATTCCATTAAAACATTTTTCGTAGTGTATTTTAAAAAATCAAAATAAAATTGTGGAAACTGATCTAGGCGGATGAAAATGGACACGCGGTAGACGTCCATATTTCTACGAAAAGTGGCTTGTGTTTAGAACATGATGTATTACGATGTCATCAAGATAAGTTAGTCGGGGATAGCTCGCGCTGAATTTATGTGCAAGATCCACGACGGATTTTTCGATTGCATTAGAATCGAGAAATTAACGATACCATCGGTGATGGTAATTCATTGTCAACGAACATTGTTACACGTGCATCCGCCGTACAGACCGGTATTAATAAAAATCAAAAGACACGTTGCGCATCACACTTGTAGCAATCGTTTCAATGTTTCATGATGATTCGCCACGGTCTGTTTTTATACGGTAAATCCGGACACGTCATGGCTCAACCTGGCAAGCCGATCAAAAGCCCGTTCAATAAAAAGTCTTCCGTGTTTCTTTTTTGTTTTACGAGTATTTATGTCAGAAAAACTTTCGCATAATTTTCCATACAATGACGAATGGTGTTTCATATTTCTTCGTTGGTTTATAATTGATCGTTGCCGCTCTTATTAAGTCGCTTACTTAAACTTCCACTCACACAAAGTCACGATAGGATTAACTTTTTATTCAATCAATAGCGTTCCAAACATCATTCTTTTTTGTATCATTAAATAATATAATAATTATTCTAATTTCGAAAAAAAGAACATAAAAAGATAACAAACGTCAGTTATTATAACGAAATCAATGTATTAATTTTTGTCTTAATGTTTTTGATAAATTAGAAATTTTGTTATAACTGACGTTTGGCTTTTTATGCCCCTTTTTTTCGAAATCAGATTGTTTTAATCGAAAAGCTGTTATCCAAATGAATTGTAATTATACTAAATTTGTTTAATAAAGCAATTGAAAAGAATAAATGTTTATATGTATGGTAATATAGAAACTAAATTCATCAAAATCTAGCAACCTCAAAAGGAGCAATGTCCAAAAGAGTATAAAATCTCATAATGACTTCATGATCTCTAGGATACTATCTATAACTGGGATCAATTTTGTGCGACGCGACGCCTGAAGTGTTATGGCTCAGATATCAATAGAACGCTATCGGATTACTTGCCAGAAGTTGTCTTAACTGGTCATTAGTGATTGTTATTGAAATTCCAAGTAGTGTGTCATCCGAGCATGTTGCCTTTTGCGCACCATCCGCTCGGCAAGGACTTCTCGGATCAAATCGGATCCAAAGGGTCTGAGTCGGACTGAGATTCTTCCTATAAATACAACGGAACAGAAACTGCCGACTATCTAGGTCAGGATGAACGGATAGTGTTTATAAGCGTTTCTGTTTCGATATGCATCGTACTAGTTGTATTGTAAAATTTACTGTTTCGATAATAACTCGTTCTACATGCTTGATACCGCTGCAGCGCTGGTTCGAATATGAAATGCCACTCATACTTGATATTGAGTTTGTGTTTTTACAATATATAATACTATGTTTCGAACACGGAAAAAACGCGCGTGTATACTAAAATAAATTCCATGGAAATTTCTGTTACACATCATTATTGGCATGTTCACAGGAAATTAATATTTGTCACAACTAAATTTAACAAATGCTATTATTAACAATAATATTAATCCTCGCTCTGCAATCATATTTTTATTCCCTCTGCCTGCAATCTAGAGCTTTTTTCAGAGTTGATAAAAATCATATTTTAAACATGTTTTAAACTGTTTAAAACATGCTTAATCGATGCTTTTAATATGTTTTAAATTATTTTTTTTTTATAATACCATTTAAAACAGGTATGAAAATCGCGTTAAAAACATTAAAAAAAAAGAATATTATGTTTTTGTTCTTATAAAAAAAAAACATTATTTTTTATCAACCCTGCTTTTTTGTTGTTCCTACTCAAATTTTTCTAAGCTTACAAAAAATTCAAGGTTATTTTTCAAAAATCTATTACATTACCAAACATTTTTCTAACTCAAATGTTAAAATCTTTATTCAATAAAAACTAAACTTCAGAAAAATGAGAATGATATTTGAGAAGAAAATTTGAGAATAAAATTTCGCTTTTGACAAAAAAAACTCTAAATTTCAGACAAAGGATTAATGTGTAACAGCGATCATTATCGCGATTGTAAAACTTTAAGTTTAATTTTATTTAAACTTTTTATAGCACATAAAGCTACAAAACTAAAATGGTCCTACGCTGGATAGCAAGAAGCAACTCAAATCGATAATATAAAGGGATATTGATATGAAGGTCCTACACATTCAGTAAGCCAAGAGGAAGATCCCAGATGTGTTAGAGAGATATGATATCAAGCAAACAGTGGGGCCCAAGTGGATTCAAATAGTAACAAATCGCACAAACTGAAAGTCAGAGCTGAAAAAGATACGTTCAAAAATGGACATAACACAGAAAAAAAAGAAGAAACCTTTTATAGCAGAGTATTTATTATCAATTATTTATTGGCAATTATTTTTTTCATCACCAATTATTGTAAGTTTTCTCTTTTCTTATGAGAAATGTTTATATTTCCTACTTAATCTTAGGAAATTGCAAACTTATTGTTAGTATAATCGTTAAATAAGTATCTAAATTTAAAATGTATCTAAATGTAAAAAGAGATTATAGTGTAATTATAATGTAAAAAGAGATTATATTAATATTATAGACAGCGATTATATTAATATTATAGACATATTACAGTGTATAAAAAAATTTAATTGCGATAAACGTTGATACAATTGTTCATGCTAAAAAAATCAAGAACTTGAAGAAATAATATGCATATAAAATATATAATTCAATATCATAACTCACACAAATAGTGATGAAGTTTAATAAAACAAATACTAAAGGTTAGAACAATTGCAATTCTATTAAATTGGATACAATAAGTACTTTGCTAACCCAACCAGTATAACATTTAACTTCATATTGGACAAACAATACTCGGAAATTCCTATATTAAACAAACAACACTCGGAAAGGTTCAACTATGAAATGAAAATCAAACAGTACGGTATAGTGCTAAATGTAGAACAGAGAAGACACAGACCTTACAACAAAAGTACTTTTCCAGCGGAAGTTGGGGAATGATTTACGGTCGGTGCAATTATTAATGAGTTCTTAAACCAACGCCATGGTAAACCGATTAATATCAGCAGGACGGATATAGCGTGACATTTTAACGAAGACGATAAACGGCGTTTACGTAATCTATACGATGAACAGGTGAGAAAAACCCCAGGGATTGGAATCGCACGAACGTATGCGGATCTGAATGTGAGAAAGCGGGCCATTGTTTCCTCAGAGAATAGCATTATCATGCGACGGTTATTAGATCTCTACGTGTGGTTACGCGCGGATGAGCCGTTATAAACTGCTGATCGATGATCACACGACGTCGTTGCTTTTGCGCGGTCACCTGCCATTGGTCACCATCGAATTTACGAGACGTCGAATGCATTACTGTCGGCGCATCTTGTCTGACGTAGCTGCTCGCCCGGTTATGCCTACATATTTTTCTACACTATACGCTAATGACTGCGGACTTTACCGTAGTAATTTGAAACTACAATGTAGGGCTTATCGCGCACGATAAGACACGCGATTTCTAACAAGACTCAACGATCGCGTCGGTACCCTCGAATGAAGAGTATTAGCATATATAAGCGGTGCATTGTATGCTCTAAATCCTCGATGAAAAGAACGAAGATGATTTTTTCTTGTGAAATACATTGTTTATAGGATACTTAAAAAAAAAGTAGATTAGTTCAAAAAATTTAATACAATCTAAATGAAAAATGACTATGAATATAGAGTTATTTTCGCATATAATAAAATTTTAAAATGCATTTTTTTCATGAGATATTATTTTATAAAAATAACAGATTTCAAAAATTTTCATAGAAAAATATTTTCTTTCTTTTTTTTTTAAGAAGGCGATACAATATTTAATAAATCACGTATACATATTAACATAATTTTTCTCGTAAAATGATTTACAAAAATTTAATACAAGTGAATTAGTTTTAAAATACTTTAGAAATTAGTAGCAGACATAAATAGAATATATAACTGGGCTATAATAATTGATGGCGTTGAGATACACCTATTAATGTTATTGTCAATGTGGTTGTGTCGCTAGCATAATAAAAGTACGTCTCGGACATTGATCGAGAGCTCATTTTCGATGTCTCAAGTATGTTGAATCGCCATTCGATCGTTTGGCTTTATGTAAATATACTCGAGATTTTTCGATACGTTCGTCATGGTGATTAATTTCCTGGAGCAAGGCAAGAGAAAGGTAATGAGCGATATAATCAATTGACCAGCAGCGACAGTTGGTCAGCAGATCGTTCGCTTGTACTTGAGATTATAACGAGCCCCTCGTTGAGAAATACAAAAATACGAACAAATGTGAAGTTAAGATTTGCTCGCCAGCATGATGATGAAAAGATGCGAAGTTTATCGGATCGACAATCGCGCTCTGTTACTCCGAATCGTATATCGCGCAGTATCAATTTAGCGCATAATAAAATGATACATCAGACAATCGTTAAATGTATCTCTCAAAGAATGCGCGTGGATCAGAAGAAATGTATGGAATATTTACATAATTCCAAAGAACAAGCGTAATGTAAACGTATTTTTCCTTATAAAATTCATTTTATCGAGGTATCCATTATGTTATTTTAGATGGAATTGTTATACCGCAATCCTTTGCATTGTAGCCGACGGCGCAATAAATTATATTCAAAAATTTAAAGTCAAGAAAGAAAGAATAAAAACTCTTCACATTTACATATTTCTAACATTTAAATATATCTTAATTTTTACGTATAATTTAATTTTTAAGAGACTTTTAAGATATAGCATACCCTACTTTTTCCTCAATACTTTTCAAATGCTTTTTTCATTGCTTATAATTCCTTTATTAATAAAGATACATACATTTGCTTGATATCGTAATTTTTTTTAATGTCCAACATTTTAATTAAAAAAAAATTTTTACAATACGTTCACTTTTATAAAAGTTATAAACAATTAAATGATTATGAGTAATGAATTCGAAGTGTATTATTCCCGTAGCGTTTAAGAATTAATATATAAGTTATATAAAATTATTTTAAACATTAAAATGTATGTAAATATTTAGAAAAACGTAAATTGCATTCTACACATTCTCCGTATCTTCAAATTCAAGAGAGACATTTAAGTGTCACACTCTGTATAGATAATCGCATCGTTATACAGGATCAAACCAGAAAGAAACTCTCCAGGACGTAAACACATGAAAAGATCGCCTTCCTATCGCCTTTCAATCTTCAATTCAACCTTTTTACAATGTACAAAACACTCCTTACTATAGGATTGTTCAGTTTTCTCACGGTCGAGTTCGAGCTATAGTTTATATCGTACACCATTGTTATCCTTGGAGAACACTTTAAGATACGAAATGATACCGTTTCGGCTTCGAACATCATTGAAGCTATATTTCGTTCGGGCAATAACCTGCTTAATCAAATGACATGACGTTACATATAACGTAATGTCTTAAAATTAATGTTGCGAATTCGCATATGATATGATGATCACAATATTGCAATCTATTATATAATCGATCGGTAATATACACTCTGAATGGATATCTACGATCGCCGTTTCTCCTAAATTATTACACGGATATATTCGTAATAGAAGCGGATATAACAGAGTAGAACTTCATTGAGGGAAAATAATTTTGCTAAAGAAATACAGGAAAGTTTAAGGCGTAGTAGTGGCTGAAGAAAATACAGTAATTAGTTTCCGATATAGCTATAATCATTTAACTATCAGGTTACAGTTTAGTTGCATAAAGAATATCTTGAAACGCTACCTCGTTTCTAGTCTTAATCGATTATCGCTATATAAAAGGATAAAATAAAACTTATAAGACGAAAAAAAATCTTCTGTTTTTAAATTAAAATTAGATTAATATGCAGCGATTAATAAAAAAAACATTATGAAGAAATTGTATGTGAAAATTTTCACGAATAATTCACTTCAAACATCGTAAATCTTTCTAAAATTTTTAGAGTAAAATCTAACTCTAAACAGTGCAATTTCAGCCTTAAAAATTGGCAATGAGTTATTCCTTTTAATACTGACTTATTTTTAAGGCACTTTTTAGAATTAGATTTAGACTCTAAAAAAAGTTTGGAGAAACGAATGAAAGTATTTAATCCTCGCACAGTAGAGTTGATACGATCATTTCTAGGTTTAGTTCTATATTTTAGTTTAGTACATTAACCTTGAGATCACGTAGACCTCGATTCCAGTTAATGGCATATATATAAAGTGAATATAGTTATATGGTATAGTTATCTAATGTAGTTTTCAAATGTAGGTTCAAGGCCAGTACGTTCTGTCTGCCCGTGATCGTCGGACGAAGTTTAAATATACATCGAAGCATTGACCACACTTAGTTAATTCTGATAAATTTAACGCTGCTGGAGGGCAATGCTCGTATATGAGTGCGCACAGTAAGCGACTTTAACGAGGGTGAACAACATCAGAAAAACCGAGATATTAAAAAACCATATTATACGCATAATTATGAATTATGTAACATTCTACGAAGATTGGATATTCCTTTTCACTATAGTAACAAATATCGATTTTTTTATGAATTAATACCAAATTTTTATTTCTTTATGTTAGAAAAACAAAGCAAATTATTTGATGTATGTTAATACTGAAAATAATTACGAATTGGATAATATTCTACAGAAATTGGATATTCTCTTTTACTGTTTTATAGTAAATATCAATTTTTTAATAAATTAATATCAAATTTCTATTTCCTTATGTTATAAAAACAGAATTATTTGAGGTTATGTTAGCATTGAAAACAATCTTTTTTA
>NW_017259306.1:451427-454391 GCF_001594045.1 Atta colombica | reverse complement strand
GAAGACAAGCGCTCGGTATAATTTAAAATAAAAATTTCAATTAGAAGTAAATCAAAAATGAACTCAAATTATATTCAAATTAATTTTAAGATTATAATTTATTATTCGTTTTTTCTCAGGCGAAATCAAAAAGATATTTTTAAATTAAGAGTAAATTAAGAGTAAAAAATGAACTTTGAGCTTTTATTAGTCTCCTTATCTTTCTCAGGGTCTCATCCTTATCTTTCTTCTTCAACTATTCTCTAATTAAATTACAGCCGGTATTCATAGTCCTCTTATTTTAAAACAGTTTTTAATGTCTACTAAGGCTTAGTGATTAGCTAGAGATTTCTTAAGAAACTAATTAAAACGAATTTAAATACAAGAACCGACTGAATAAATACTGACCTATACGTATGGCTTTCACTTTTTTTTAATTGTACCGTTCAGAAAAGATATGTATATAAATATGTATATAATATGTAAATATACATGAATGTTTTGAAAAATATAGTGAGCTTGTAAATGTATTAAGCCTAAATGTACGGATCAATTATTCAGTAAATTTTCAAAAGGAACAATTTGTTTCCTTGTCGAGATGATATGCTGACGAATGCAATTAAATCACAATAACAGGTAAGAATTAAATAAAAAAATAAAACGGATTCGAGTCTCGGGGACGTAGTGACCTCTATCGTCGACACGTATATGTAAAGGTAATGAAAAATCCAAACAATTAATGTTCTGCTTTATCGGCGGTGCGGTCCCGGGTCAACGACCGCGATGTTGAGGAGCGCCTGACCTATTTATCACCAATGTATGTATCCAGCCTGCGCACACGTGTGCGTGTTACGTGCGTTCTTTCTCCTCTTTCCCATCTATTATATCTACTGGCGGTGATCTTTGAGAATCTCGACCAGAACACATTTGAGATTACATTTCCGAAATCTACCACCGTCTTTAACTGAATCATCGTCGATTTCGCACCATCTCCTCTCTTCCTCGGTGAAATCGCGAAATCATCCTCCCGAAATTCTCTATCACATAAAGAAGAAAGCCACGAAAACAGACTTCTTCCAGTAGATCCTCGAATGCCGCTGCGGGTCAAATGTATCACTTGGCGAATTCGAATCGATCCTTATCTGTCGAGATCGGACGAGTCGCCTCAGCGCGAAAGACAATCAATCGGCGTGACATTGATTCAATCGGGACGAATCTCCGGGCAGCTCGTTTACGCGATCGCCATCGCGTCGACCAGTCCGTGACGCGACAAATCACTAAGGCCTACCTCAACCTCCCCGTCAACCCGCTTTTATCCGGAACAGAACAGACGCGACCGGATGATTAACGTCGGGTCGTTAACATCGTGTCCTCCGAAGATAAGGGTCGTCTCTTGAGGGCGATGCGCTCTAAGTGTCAATGCCCTTACGAATGACAACGGGAACACCCGTTGTCATCATTCGTAACACTATAGACAACTACGCTCACATGATATGCACAGTGTAAGTTGTGCAAGTCTGAGGGTTGATGATAGGACGGTTCGATATATTGTGCGATTTTATATTAAAAAATAACGAGCGACATGATTGAGAGAGAAAGAAAAAGCGCTTGCGCGCGCGCGCGCGCGAGAGAGAGAGAGAGAGAGAGAGAGAGGGAGAGAAAGCGAGAAGACAAGAGAAAAAGAAAGAAAGAAAAGTTGGCTAGTTACGCGAATGAAAGAAATATTTCACAAAGGTGCGTACTTGCCACTTTCGAGACTGGAGGGACTGCCGATTAATCGCGCAACGATATTATCCAAACGTGGACAATATCCTGGATCAGCCGCGGCGGGCGACTCCTTTCGTCACGAAACACTGCACATGCTGTCACACCACGGCGCGGCGCGCGCTCATCGCGTTGAGACTCGTCCCCCGTCCCGGCCGCTATCGAGCGGCTTCGCGCGCGCCCCACGATACGTGTATGTACGTGTACGCAGCGTGCTCACGCAACGGGTGGGAACGGTGCGGTGCGGTGCGGTGCAGTGTGTTCACGCGGCTCCAACCTCGCGCTCGACGCAGTGGCGGCGCAATGCCGCCATGTTTTCTCTTACAGTCTTACCGCCGACGGTTTATTACCAACCCGACCGCTCGGCCGCGTTCGGTCGCGTTCGGCCCCTCCTCAGCCACCCCGCGACCCCCCCCACCCTCTTGTAATACACGCGCACGCAACGGTTGTATTGTCTGTACACTACGCTACGTACATCGCGTCAATCGTAAACGTGGAGCGATCGCAACGTCGGTGCCGTTCGCGCGCGGCGAGACGTGAAATTATGACGACAGCTCGAGTCTTCCGTCGGAGTCGCGATATCAGCTTCGCAATAACGATGTTTTAATGCATTGCAATGGCCAAGCGATACTTTGCCGAAAGACAGCCACGATCTTTTGCAAAGATTCACTTTCGATGATTACGAGAAATATGGAACGATACGAATGATGAAACGTGACTCTATAATTCCTCCATAACTAAACTTTACGATTTGAAATTTGCATCGAAGAATAACGTTGCGATTCTCGAGATATCGAAACAGCGAGTCAACTTGCGGCAATTATTCAAAATGAGAATAAAATAAGAGTAATAATAAATATAAAAATAATTAAAATAATGTTAATTCTTTCTCTTCCCCTCCTAATAATTCATTTTTACAACATAATTTCCGATATTGCGTTTCGAAGTCGCATTATAACACAACACACACACACACACACACACACACACACACGCGCGCGCATACATTGAACAAATAAAAATCGAAATGTATTTTTTGTAAATATGTTTAAATAATATTTCTAATTTTTAAAATAGTCAGTGATGACAAATAGGAGTGATATAAAAAAAGTACATAAAAAAACCAATGCTCAATGTATGCAAACAAGACATTTGTTTTTAATTTTTATAATTATATCGGAATTTATTATTATTATACAAATATTGACGAGTTAATAACTG
>NW_017259306.1:447918-451327 GCF_001594045.1 Atta colombica | reverse complement strand
ATTATATATTAAATATAATATCACTTTCTCTTAAAAATTGTTATTCTCTTATTTTATAAGAATATTCTTTTTTTTAACGAAACTGCATTTCTCTCAAATGACCGTTTATTTCAGTTTATTTCTTCTCACTCTATTTATGTCTGTAATATTTGCTGAGAGGTAATGTGCGTGGTGAATTTTTCAAACTGCGAAAATTTTTGTATGAGAGACTTGATATTTCGATGATAACTATATTATCATGTATCTTCATTAGAAAAAATTTTTCGATTTTTTAAACATTTTTATATCTAAACTTTTTTTTTCATTTTCTCGAATCGAAAAATAATACATATCTCTGAATTATTTTTATATGTCATTAGCAATCAATATATCTTACTGATTATTTTATCTATTAGATATGTTAATTTGTATTTTTAAATTTAGATTACATTTTTTTTTGTAATATTATAAATATCGCATATTCATCGACGATCGATCATTTTCAACTCAATGTTTTCCAGTTACCTATTTGACAAATGAAAGTTTATACGTTTATGAATTTTTTGCATTTGTAACCAGCGAAACAAATATAATAACTCAATTCTTTTAAACATATTTGATTAACGATTACTTCTAACTAAAGTTATTTCATAGTTTCAATTTTATGATTATTCTACGATGTGAAACTTAGAATGGATATTATTTGATCATATGATGGAAGAATACGAATTTCATATAAATTATCTTTACTTTAGATAGATATTAGAAAGTTTTAATTTTATTTCATTTTGTGGATAAAATTTATATTTTATATAGAAACTGTTTTACCATATAATTATTAAAATTCTTATACTTGCTGTGAAATTTTCAATTTTTATTTATGATAATATTTTATATAATTTTCTACATGTTCGATTGCTGAAATTATACCTTCCTCATGAACATACTACTGGAGACAGTTGGTAGATGACGCTGCAAACATTTAAATACTGCCGCGATTGATCATCTAGAATCATGACTGAATCATCTATTCTGGAAAATAGAAACTTTATCGAAGTATATAATTGATTGATAGTATACATCTTATATTATAAGCATATAAATTTTTTTAAATCTATATTTATTGTGATATATGTAAATGATTATTATAATATATTTAGTCCATTTATGTTACAATAAGATACATAATTTTAAATAAAATATAGCATTAGTATTGCAAATAGTATTAATATTATTTAGTTTTAAATATAATTTTTTTTTAATTATTTGTGGAATTATAAATACTTTTATCATTCTTTAATAAAGCTTTACTTAATGAATTATATTTACTAAATAAATTGTATTTATTAATAGATATAATATGCACTCAACAATAAGAGAAATTAATTTGAAAAATATTATATTAATATTTTTCAAATTACAATATAGAAATAAAATGAAGAAAATAACTGATGATAAGAGAACTATTATTAATAAATATAAAATTTAAAAAATTTTTGTACAAAGTCAAATTGTTTCTAATGAATTTTGTGTAAAGATAACGAATATCTTTAGTAGATATAAATATTTTAGAGAGTATGTTTAGAAACAATGGGACACACATGTTTCTCATGTAAAAAAATTGTTTCGCAAAGTAAAAAAATTGCTTATATAAAATGCTTATATAAAATATATAATTGATTATATTAAATACGCTTGTTTCCAAAATTTAAATTCACTAATTACAAGATCCAACACTTGATTCATTATGAGTATTGGACGATATGAAAATTCATTTCTTTTTTTATCATTATGACAGCGCGTTACATCTATATGTAAGGAAGAAGGGGAGGAGAGGAGGGACGTTTAATTGCACAAGAATGCGAATGGAACGAATCCATAAGAAAATCCGCTTACTTTCATTTCTTCTTCAAGGAATCCTATCGCGGATTCTTCGCTTGCGAGGAAGATGCTTCTTTCCCGAGGGAGATGCGCACAGAAAGAAAAAAACTTAACAGATTACGCCGTTTCTCGAAGATCACGTAATTTCGCGATCACGACAACGACGACGAAGATGCAAAGTTAATCAAAGCAATCATTTCTGTATTAATGCATATCGATGAATATGATTTTTTTTCCATAGATTATCACGGAAAAAGATCATTCTTTTTTCCTTTTTCGTTCGAATCATCGTCACGCCAATGATTTTCCTTCTACATACGATTCCACCATTGGCCGCGGTCGCGGCAGGCCTCCGGCACGTGATATTGTGGCAATCTGATTAGAATTGTTAATGTTATTGCGACTAAAGGCAAAAAATGGTGCAACGGCAATAGGCTCGCGCATGTACGCACACACGGTGCATTCGCTTGTGCTCGCATTCGCCCGTTTTCTTCCTTTGCGTCTCTCGCTGTCTTTCTTCTCTCTCTCGCTCTAGAATCACTTAAAATTTCGCTAAAAGCGTGCAAATAGCGTGCAAATAGCTCTTTTCCGCGAATTTTTGTTACGCTTACTGCACTCACTCCTAATTTATAATTATAATATATATATATATATATATATAGAAACATAAACCTGATTTCATTTATGTATGACTTCATTATTTTGATATTTTTAACTATCTTTTTTATTACTAAATCTCATAAATTTATGCGATAATCTTAAGAGCGTTTCCTTTAATTCTTACACTTCGAAATTAAAATGTATAATTTTTGTTAATTGTTCTATATTTCGTATGTGATTCTATCTCTACATTTGTCTTACATAATCTTATATCGTTGCTCAACGAAGATGTTTCTTTTTTTTAATTTTATTCATCTCGCAACAATAGCGACACCAATTATTTCTTTGTGAAATTGAAGAGGCAATAAATATGTGTCACAGTCTTTAAATAACCAAGTCCCGACTAATGTAAAAGCTCAGAAAATGGGTTATCGGCGTGACCAGAAAGCATTCGCAAAAAGGGGTTGGAAGAAATGGACGAAGTACGGCATAAGCCATAGAGGGATATTAGGTCTTTACAAAAACTACCCTCACAGTCTGGCTTTAATAGGCTTTAGGACAAAGAACATCAATTTCTTTATGATGAAAAATAAAAAAATCATAGAAGTCAGCACAGATTATTTACATTGCGATTTCCTTATCAATTTCATAATAAAAATAAATTCCGAAAACTGTTATAATGTTAATATTTGAAATAAATATTTCATTATATGTTTATTTCTTTTGCATAAAACATTTACTTTAAACATTTATTTTTGGATAAATTTTGTTCTTTGTCCGTTACGATAACTGTAATTTGCTACGAAGTCGATTACTTCACATTTCTGAATGGATTGTAATAAAAACTTTCTATCCTAACCAGTTCCTGTAACTTTAGAAGACAACCTTGGTTTCGATATACATATACACACACACACACACACACACACACACACACACACACACACAC
>NW_017259306.1:430503-447781 GCF_001594045.1 Atta colombica | reverse complement strand
GGGTCTAATTATGTTATATTAGGTGTAGTAAAAAGAAGAATAAAAAATTATTTTTCCATTCAATTTCATGCAAAAATAATGGATTTCTTTTTACTACACCTAATATATGGAAGTTTATAGATAGAAGAAAAAATATGATTAAGTTTTATATGGAAGTCTGTAGTTAGAAAAAAATATGATCAAGATTGTCACAATAAATTACTGGTACACACACAATGGCAGAACGACGGCATTATGATGGATGTTGTTAAAACCATATCCTTGTTCTACGTATGATGGGCATGGAAGTAGAAACTATATCTAGCTTCTGCGGCCGTTCTCAACAATGTATAACTTTCATATCGATTTCTTTTTAACAACTATTAATATTTAATATTTAATATTTATTTTTAATATTTAGAATATTGTTAATGATTAATATTTAGACTTTAGAATTATAAATATTGTCATGTATTTATAAGGAAAATCATCTAATTTTCTTCCACTGAATTTTCATTTATAAATCTCTATAATTCTATAATTTCTGTAATCAATATCTCTATTTCTATCATTTTTAAGAGAAAGAAAGATAATACATAGTATTAATTGTAAGGAAAAAGAAGGCGCTTGATTTGCAGAATCAGATATATATATATCAGCTTGTATATGATGTGTAGATCAATTGATATATATATAAATTTACTCAGAAATATTTAAATATTAAGATCTGCTTCGACTGAAAAATAGGATTTCTCTTATTTCAAAAAAGAAAAAATTAAAAACATTAAAATTCAACTCTACACTTTTTATATTGTTTTTATGAGTTTTTATGATTATTTTTTTAAATTTTATAGAAAGAAATATAGAATATGAATGAAAATGTAGAATAATAAATGTTAAAATAAATGCATCTAAAACTGATGCATATGATAATTTTAATATTGACATGTATCTCGCTATTCCGCGATCAACACAGCTTGTATATGATGTGTAGCCTCAATTGATAGTAAACATCGATACATTTTAAAACTATTTATACGTTTCATCCGTGACAGCTGATACAACAGTTTGATATCTAAAACGTAATATATTCATGATAACATATGATTTCGGAAAATTGCCACATGCATGAAAAATGCATAATCGCGTAGGAGTGGCGAAATAAATCCCACGAGCTGACATACTAATAACCAGATAAAAATCTAGCCTTGCATCGCAGGTGTGGTCTGCAGAATAATTTTTATAGCTTAACGTTACGATATGACTAATGACGACTTATCGATCAGTTCTTGTTCATTATGGAAAATCGAGTCTGAAATTGCATATCGCGAATTAATGAACTTGAAGACACGTTATTTCTTAACGATATTTTTATACGCGATGCTAGTGAACGATAAGTAAACAAGTGGAAAACGCTGCAAAATACATAGCAAATACTTCAATATTATAAATTTATTAATAAAAATTGTCTGTATTCGCTTGAAAATCTTGCTCAGTTTACATCATTATCATATCTCAGCCAGTGAGAAAAAAAAGAATCCTTTTTTTAGAGTGATAATTAGCGTCGCTAATTGACTATAAACAACATAGCTTTGAAGTTTAAGGAAGGGAAATTTTCTGGGTCGATAGACTTCTACTTTGCCGTTATGAGTCAGATAAATACAAGCGTAGTAATCGACCTTAGATTAGCCTCGTCGAGAAACTGTTGCTTTTCCGCTACGCGAGATTATTCAATTCTACTTTTACGGTGTTTCAGAAGTAGGAAGTATAGTGACGCAATGCCATCTGCCCTTGTTCTACATTGTATCTTTATGTCACCAGCCCGCGGCAGTTATTCATATGACAAAAACGATACCCGAGATATTTGGTATATGGAAGGATTTCATTTTCAGCGTTATTTTCGCATGCTCTCATTCTTTAGCTATCATGCAATGAGCGAATGTCACCTGTGATTATTAAGCGATGCGGAACAGGTTAGCATATGAGCGATAACGAAATAATTAATATAATTAACATAATACTGTGAATTAAATATTATTGCGCAAGAACAATATAGATATTTTAAGTATTTAACACACTGTTATGATTATAACATATTTGTTAAGTAGAAACATAAAGTGGTTTATCAATCGAAAAATAAGTGACGAAAATCCAATTAAAATTTGGTTTAATATATAGGAAAACAATAAGGATTTAATTAAAAGTAAACAGTTATATTTTTCTCTTCAATTTCGATCGTCATTTATCTAATTAGGATAGGTATGTACTTGAGATCTGTCAATTTTATTTGAATCAGAGTTGTACAACCTCAATTTATGAGTATTAAAATAAACGAACATTGAAGAAAAAATGTTTCTTACCAAGTACAGACTAAAACTACATTCAAACGAAAATTGCAGTAGTAAATCTGAAAATAGATTCAAAAGTGTTTAATGAATATTTATTTAAAAAGTTATTCCTTCCTGGAATTGCATTCACCTATATATGCTGATGATTTGAGATTTTACTCATTTTTCGATATCTATTTTCGTATAAAATTATTAATAATTTCGTTATATATTACATTTAGAATAATCATAGATATATCATAGATATATGATTTACTCGGCCCATCTACATGGAAAGAATTTTTTCTTAAAGTTTATCCTGAAAATACGATAATCGTGAGACAACATTGTATTTCGAAGAATTTTAATGTAAATCTCTCTCATTCATTAATAAAATTACAATAAAATGTAAAATAATTTGATTAATTTTACTGAAGCGCATAAAAATCTTTAAAATATTGTATCACAACTATCGTAATTTCAGGGTAAATTTTAAAAGAAAATTCTCTCCGTGTAGTTACAACAAATGATATGTTGAGTTGTCCGGAAAGTTCGTGCCGCAAAAGATGAGAAGAATTTAGATTTAATACATGAAATTAAAAATTTAAATCTTCTGCGTTTCAATTTTCCTTCAAAATCGACACGAACTTTCCGGACAACCCAATGTATCATTTATCATAATTTATAATATCAACAAATATTTTGAGGATCCAAATTCTTTGATTAGGAAAACTACTCAGATCCTGGATTTAAATCGAGAAATGTAATTCCAAAATTTGATAAAATAGCGTTTCATTAATTTTGTTCGGTCTAGTTGTAATGAGGTTGTAATTGTTACAAAGTAACAATCATTTACTTTCAAATAAATTCTAATTGTCCCTGCACTCTTAACCCCGTACCGCGTAGTATTATCAAATTCGAGGCAAAAGATGTAAGAATGACATTTCGAGTTATACATTAATAGGAGTTATACACTATAATAATTTTTCGAGAAAAACGTCTCTATAATAGATATTTTTCTCAGAATATTAGCATGACATAAGAAATACAAAAAATAAAATGAACATATATAAGGTGAATTTGCGGTATTTTTTTTTTTGGAACAAGGTTCTTCATATATATAACCAACATTTCAAATAAAGAACACTCGATAGTAACAGAATTATTCAACTGACAGAGTAAGATATAACTTTTGACACAATCAAATAGATCAATTATTTCAGCACGATCAGATTAAGTTTATTCACCAGATTGGTGAATAAAGTTCTCACAATTGAGATATTTTATGTTTAATGGTTTAATATTTATATTATGTTCTTTGTAATTTATATTTCTTTGTAATTTATATCTACTTATGTAGTTTATATTTCAACGTACCGCCAATTTTTGGCGATACGTGATTAAGAATGTTTATTTTCTAGAATTCGATTATTTATCAAAAATTCGATGGATTGTAATTTTTCCTAAAATTGATCCACGATGGTCATTGACATCAATTCTTTATTAATAGTTATAGTTTAAGATGTAGCAAAGTGCAAAGATGTCGATTTAGATCATGCACAATTCTAAATCTCATATTCGCGATTTATGTACGGGGATTTTTGATTTTTCAATTAATAATTAAGCTATCAATTGTTTATCATAAACGTTTAAACATATAAAATGCTCCCACGCATGTGAGTGTACTAATGAGGGGCTAATAATGATATATGCTATAGACCAAGGTTGTTGTACGATGTGTGCATGATTTTTAAACGCATGTAAGCGCAATCATTTAATACTCATAAAATGAATACTAGAGATAATATATGGTCAATTACATTACCCTATTACAAAACGAATGGCTTATTCGTGTGTTGATCAAATTGTACCGGCTCGCAGACAATTCAAATTTTAAATCTTATTACGATTTTACATTTTCGAAAGTTCACTCGCCTTGAATATACGTTTCAGAGAAATTTCATGATTCGATGATTTGCATCTTTTGTTTGGACTTTGTCCTTAAGTTATGTCATGATTATCGAAATTGATATTGATATGATCGGCTCGCAGCGTGACTTCTGTATTTTTGCAAAAATGGAATTTTATTAATACATTTATATTAATAAATATGATTACAAAATATTTGCGAAGTTATTGATGTGACGATTTATTGCAATTCCATTAATTATCCTGTTATTTATGATAAAAACTTGACCGCGTCTCTCTAAATATGCAATGAAAGGCATGTAAATTAATAGAGCGACAAAATCGCGTAGAGACAACGTGCCTATCCAGTACTTCGGAATGTTTGATTGAATATTCGATTGCAATTATCATTTAATCGTGCGCGCTATCATATTCATTTTCGATGATCTTTTCAATCCATGAATATTCTTATATAACTATAATCAGTTTGTTGAAATTATCACAATATGAAGTTAATATATAAATTATATACTGATCATTTTTTATCTGTAAATTTTTTGAACAATATAGATTTAATCGATTTTTTCTTAAAATGTTTTTAAAAAACGACGAATGAATTCTTTAATTTTAAGTAATCAAAAATAAAAAGCTTTTGGAAAACTAAATTTCAAAAATACAATAAATATTGACATTATTCTTTGTTGAATTTTGATTGTTGTATGAAAAAATTTATAATCTTTGAGGATAATTAAAATGAAAAAATTTAAATGATAATAATATTGCTAGGAAAAATTAGATCCTAAGTTACTCAAAGAATTTAAAGTAATTTCAATAACGTTATGTATAAATCGAGATGTAATTGTTTTATAATGACAGCGAATGCATAAGCCAATATCGTGCAAGTATTTGCATTATGTATAGTATATGATAATATAGTATAATAATATAGTATATGATAGTAAGTATTACAAACTTTATTTATTGTCTGCTAGCAAAGGGCCTTTATAGTCATAAGTTCTGCGCAATCTGATTAAGATATTACTCGATCATGATGATTACCTAAGTAATAGCTATAGAGCGTACATAACTATTCTGCTAACAGATTTGACCGTGAGAGATTTCATTATACGAGCATAATGTAATACAGACAGCTATTAGTTCACAATTACCTGCATATATCTCAAGATATACAGCACGTGGCAGCAATTTTTGTAAATTATAATTCTTTTATTTTATGACTAGATATTTTTCACGTGGTATGCAAATTACCATTCAATTATATACGTGGTATTTCAGAGTTGCATTATAGTACAATTTCTATGTCATTAGTTATTGCGATAGAAAATGTGCGAATGAAACTGAGTAATCTAATACAATATATTTATATTAAATTATAAATATATTGTTATTATACGATAATAATTTCTTATTCACACACGAATAGAAATACTTAACTTGTAGCATCTTTTAATAGCTCTCGTTAATCTCCTTCATAGTATTGCTAAATATGTATTGTATAAGCAAATAGATAAACGTACAGGATATGCATTCTCTTCAGGTTGTTCTAGCACGGATGTAAATATGGAAAGTGCGAGTCAAGGACGTAATTCATTTAGAAAGATTGCATCTCTTTTCTCTATTTTGTGGCAATTACATTACGTTTGATTGACGTCACTATAGTTTTGGCAGCTTACAACAATAATATGGTATATATTTATATTTAATTAACAACTTATATCATTTATATATTAATTATGATAATTGTATGCGTAAATAAAAATCTTATTGTCAACAATTGCAAAATATTTTTTTTCATTTAGATGTCAAATAGATAACATAAAATTCTGTGTATAATTAATTTATGATGTAAATAGAAATGTTAACAAAACTACACAAAAGGCAATTAAGTAAATCGAATTAAATATCTGTTATTAATTAGATATTCATTTTATTAATCAATCTTGATATTTTTGAGTCTATTTATGATAAATTATTGAGTCTAAATTACATAAAGGAAATTAATTTTATTATATTACTGTGGAAATGTAACGTTTAGTAGTATAATTAAGTATATTAATTCCATTGTTCATGCGTTACTAAAGAAATTGCTTTAATTGTTTCAAACAGATTTTATATTTAATCTACATTATTTTATAACCGTATTACATGTACAAAATGTGTTATTTTATTTATAAATCCAGCTTTTTAGTTTATTTTGATATTAATTGTGTTTCAAGACTAACATAATCACAGTTTGCTTGCACTAGAAATTATATAATATCACAAAAAAAATTATTAGGCATGAAGATCCATCTTAACTGAATACGGTTTTCATTCATTTGTGTTTCCATAAGTTAATTATAAGTATTAATGCATTAGTACATTAAAAATGTAAGGCAAATTTGTCAACAGCGATTAAAGAATCATTAATCTTTTGAAGAAACACCAAGGTCCTTTGCGGTAGATATAAAAAAATAATTACAATTCCACGCAATAATTAATTCCTATAGTAATTTGATAGGCGTTCTCAAACGCTGATATAACGATTCTGCAGGTAATAACGATCCTGCTCGATTGACAAGTCTGATAAGCCTTCATATGTATTATTCCGCAAAAACCTTATATTGCGCATATGTTACATTCTAACGGAACTATCGATAACTGTACCGATTTTAGATTCTAAAAATAAAAATTAATAAATAAAATGTACAAATTAATTTATAAAAGTTTTGTTTTTAGCACACTTATTTTATTTTTGCCTGTCATAATATAAATATCAATACCAAAATATATCACGGAAATAGATCTTACGTCCTTCAAACATTGCGCAATTGCATTTTTTGTTGCAAGTTTTGCAAGAAAAATATATAATATGGTTGAACGATTACCGAATAAATGTGATAATAAAATTCTAAATTGAATGTTTCTTATTTTTACATGAAAAATGTATTCCAAACATCTTTATAATTATAGGAAACATCCTAAATGTCAAATTTTATTTTTGTCATTTTGTATCCAAGAGCTTAACATAAAGCATCTTTTTTTTATCTTACATGCAAGTTTTATTTTTTATGCTATAGTCTGTACATTGTAACGTGATTGCACAACGATACTTTTTTGCATGACTTGTTTTCTGCTCTAATATGGTCGCTATTATATATCATTAAATATTCATCTATGTACGTTTTATCTTTTTTCCCACGCTGAGTAGAATAAAGATATTTTAAATGGAATATATTGATGCTAATTTAATGTATATCAATTTATCAAAATCACCTTTGACCATTTCCGGTCTTAGTAGTTTGCTCTTCGTAAAAAGCAGAAACAAAAATGTTTTGTTTATATTTATTTTTTTTATATTTATAAAATACGTGAACGTAAAATTATTAATGTGTATCAACATAGCTTTTAGTATCACCATTAAAATACGAACTGTATTTCTCCCTTCTTCTCCGAAATGTTTATATTTTTATAATGCTTTATTATTGTTAGGTAAGAAATAAAAGAACGAAAAAAACTAATGTATTTCAATGCATTAATAAAAAACAGAAAATAATAACAGGTAAATTTGAAAATTTTGCGATCTAACAATAAAAGCATACAGCTTTAGGAATTAAATTTTTATTTTTCAATGTGATTTTCCTCAATTTCTATGCAACTTCATTTAGCGATGATCCAATGCTTTTATGCGATCACGGAAATCCGTTTTTGGAAGTTCTTCAAAATAATTGTAGTCCAGTTCTTCTTTATTAATGTATACGATAGTGTATTCAATACAGTTTTCATCTCTTTAAATATTTTTATTAGTATTAAGCCTTATTTAACAAAGAAATTTAATTATAGCAGTGTTCCAAATCATCTATTTTATGGACATCAGTACTGTTTTGCTTATAAATTAATTTTTATAACAAATTACTCTTAACAGAACAAATTTAAACTTTAAAATTTATATAAAATATATAGATGTCGCTTTACCATGCGCTAATAATATTTTGAATATTATCATATTTATGAGTTAGATCGCGAAATTTTCAAATTGTTCGTACATAGCCTTTTCTTCTATTTAAAAATACACAAATTGTTTATCTGTAATTAAATTGTAAATCTGTAATTAAGTTTAAATTATTTTAATTTCTGAGAATTTGTATTTACACAAACAAATTAAGCTATTTAAATGAATCTTTTAATAGTTGACAATAACTAACTCGGTATTCTAGATTAAAGTCTAAGGACACAATTTACTTAGATTAGAATTTACATCAAAGTGATTAACGAGAAAACGGAAAGTGATGGTAGAAACAGTTTGTACTATAGTGAATAAAACACTATATTGTACAGGTTATACAATACAGTACACTATTAGAAAAATACACAGCTGAAGCAAAAGTATAAAAATCGAAAAAAATGCACAACAAGAAAGGTATTACATCAGAAGATATTACCTAATCATTCTATATTGTATAATTTTAATTATTTAATTACCTTTTATAACGTACATTTCGTTACATTTGTATTTCATAACAAGTAAAAATAATCAATATAATTTTTTTTATTTACATTTAAATAAAAATTTTAACAACCAAAATATTCTTAAAAATAAATATATTGTATAATAAATTAATAACCATACATTGTCATTAAAGCAATAGTTGCGTTTTCTTGAATTTTAAGATTATAATAAATTATTATAAATTAAAATTAAAATTATAATCTTGCTTGTGAAATAAAAACATTCTTTTAATATTATTTTAATCGTAATAAAATTGACTTATTTTTGTAAAATATCAATTTATTATTTTTAATAAAAGAAACAGAAAAATGTTTAAATCTTCCTGAAAAGTTATTTATTCAAAAGTTACTTACTCCCACTTTATCTAAAATAATTTTCTAAGACTAAATGATAATTCTTGCAATTGTTTTTACCAAACATGTATATTTTTATCAAACGCATACTTGAAATTATTCTATTTCATACTTATACTCATATAATATTAAAATTTGGAAAAATTGGAATTACTTGGAAGATCCGAAAAAACATTAATATATAAATTGTTTCGCATGATTCACGTTTTATGTAATCGCACTGTTCTTGCATACAATCGCAAAATGATTCCATAATAATTCTTTGCACTTTTTTATTTGATTTTTTTTATACGATTTTTTTACTCGATTAATAATTGAATATTACTCTTATATTAAATATTCATATATCTTGTTTTTATTCTGTTTGTTTAAATATATACTGTAATAGCATATTAAGCCTTTATATGTCTCAATTTGATTTTATTACAATAAAAACAATAAAATATAATTTCTATTATATTCAGATTATAATCAAAATTTATACGATATTATATAATCATTATTTAATATTATTTACAAATTTATAATTTATAATATTATATTGCATTTACAATAATGTCTCATGTGTCAAGAATAAGGATCCATTGTTTGTGTACAAATCATATAAGCATGCTAGATGTTTTGCTTTCATATTATTTGGCTATAGGTTTGCTTGGTGAAATGTAATTTATTATTGTCACTCTCGATGTTTCCTTCAAACAGTATTCGTGCAATCATCACGTTACACGCATTAAAGTGAAATTATCATTTACGAATAGTGATAGTAATATGGCGACTTGGTGTTTCAATAAAACAATAGCTTATGGTGCAATAGCATCTGTTGCTTTAGTATATTACATTATTGTATTACATAATCGCAAAGAAAAGAAGAAAACGGACAGTAAGTTGGAATATATCTATTCAATTGAAATTTGCTTTCGTCGTTTGTTGATTTGAAATATTCGCTGAATAGTATGTAACATATAAAACAGATAAAAAGATCAATTGTAAATAAACGATCTAATTGTCATATTTCTTATTTAAGAGGTCAATCATAATAAAGTTTGTGAAATTGAAATAACTAACACATCTTCGCTTAATATACATAATAAAAGACAAATTTCTGCTAAGAATACTACAGCCATTCCAGATAATACGACAGTGATATCAAAAGTTAAGCAAGTTGTTTCCTCGTTGCCAAACCTAAATACATCTAATCCAATAAAACCGACACGAAATAAAAGATTGTACCAGATACCATCAAAAACTGTAGAAGATTGTAACTTAATTATGCAAAATAATGCCAGGTAAGACATCGCTTAAATCATTATAATAAATTATTATAAATTTCAATTCTCATTATTATTTCTAATTTATTGTTAATTTTTAATTAGTTCCTAGTTAATTATTTTTAATAATTATTTCTATAAAAACCGAGAATTATCAGCTGAAATTTATCTATTTAATTTCTTATTAATTATTAATTACTGAGAAATAATTTAACAATATAATTTTATTTTAATAATAATGTAATGTGATAAAATTAAACATAATAAACATTTGTTTTACATATTTCTCTTAACCTAAAATCTTTAAATAAGAATAATAACGATATAGTAAATTACAGGTGCTTTATACACAATGAGTCAAGTGATACAATTATCATAAATAATTCACCTTTATCTTTCGAACATGGAGCATTTAGCAATCCTAAAAATAACTTGAATCCAGTAGTTATTCATATTAATAATTCAATAAACTCCATAAATAATAAAGTCCAAATAAAAGTTTCCAACAGTCCGATCGAAAAACTATCGACATTGAATACGAAGACAGTATATGCTTCTGATGATTCTTGTACTAACTATAAGAACAGGTAGAATTCTCTTTTTAATTGTTAAACAAATTTAAAATTATACACGATAAAGAAGCTAATTAAAATTTTCCATTGATACAGATTAAAAGTAAAGTAAAACTTATACATATAGATATACATATAGATATACATGTAGATATACATGTAGATATGTTATAAAATATACGCAAAACTATCTTGTATACTATCTTGATATTATATGAGAAATCTGAATTCAAATAGCTCCTTATTTATGTGAATTTTATACTTGTATATTCATATTTCCGCAATCTATTTAATTTTTAAATTAAAAAAAAAATTTTGTCTTTCTTACATAACTTAAATCATATCTATTTATTTTGCGATTTATTAATTCTTCATTTCACTGAAAAGATTAAATTTAAGAAACAAATTAATTTATTTAATATTAAATTTATTTAAATATTAAATTTATTTTTATTAAATGTATATTATTAAATATTTATTAAATATTAAGATATTTAATATATCTGAAACACATATATATGCTCACATCTTTTAAAAATTTTAAACATTTTTCTGAAAAGAAGATAACTAAATTTTTATTATAGGGTAACTACGGTATATACGCCGCATCTATCAAAAATTTAATTTATCAAGTATTATTTACTATGTTAAAAGTAAACGAATTACGTAAATAAAAACTTTGTACTGTCTACTATTATGAAAAAATATTAGAAATCCAAAATATTTATATTTCGTATTAAAAAATGAACTTTTTTAAACCCTTTTTTGCTGTGTGTATATCCTATAAGAATGGGATATATGGCTATTCATAGGAAGATATGTATGGCTCATAAAAAATTTACAAATAATGCATACAAATAAAACGTAAAATGACACAATTAAATTGCGTTTATAAAATTTTATTAAGGAATAAGAATGATAAATATGTATATAAAGTAATAAATAATAATTACAATCTTCCCACATGTATTACAAATGTTATGACATGAGGTACATATTTCGTGTAATGCGTTTATTGTATTTAGTGCACTAAATTCAATCTGCGCATTTTGTATACTTTGGGCATAAATCTCGTTAAAAATGCCATATATCCCAGGTGGAATATATAATAAATTAAACAAAGAATACAAGAGCAAAGTACTTTGTACTACTATTTTGTTATATATGCTTTACTATTCCTCTACACTCATGTATCACGAAATACCACTAAATCTTTTGTACATCCTACAGTAATCATTTTATGTAGATTATAATTTATATTTACGGCGCTACTTAACACAGTAACAAATCGATTCAACTCGCAATAATTTCATTAATATTAAAAAATCGAAACACAATACTAATATAAAGATGTAATGTAACAGAGTAGTTGTGAGAAAATTACCCCCATTCCTTCTATTTTTTCTGACTTCTGCGGCGTATTTGCTGATACCCTATGTGCTAAGCCACATTAAATTGAATTATTATTATTTAAATTTAACGTTTTAATTTTTTGTTTTATTATGATAAGAAATATATATATATATTTTTTAACGATTAGGTCCACCAATTTAGCTAAGATCAACCAGAAAAATGAACTTAGGGAAATCAACATTAAGCTGCCATCGTTCAATCGTCGACGCCTTGTAGAATATTTTATGACGTTTCGTAAAAATCGATTAACGAATGTACGCGATAATAAATGTACGAAGGAAATAGAAAGAAATAATGTAACTATTATAATCAATGCTTCTACGTAAAGGTAAAAATAATAACAGCGAAAACGTATTTGTTAAAGATTACAGTATTTTTTTATTTTGTATTTTGAGATGCAGGTACATCTCTTTTATTTAAAAAAAATTAAGAAAATTGTTTAATTATACTGTATAGTTTTTGTATAAATTAGCAAAAAAATTTCTCTTTTTTAGTAAAGAGAGAGAGAGAGAGAGAGAGAGAGAGAGAGAGAGAGAGAGAGAAAGCGAGGAAGAGAAAAGACAGAAAGTACAATATAATCGCGTAAATATACTTATATTTTAATTTTGACTATGTAATGTTATATATGAAATTCATATCTGTATTGTCGTTTATGTAATAACGCCAATTTGTAAAATTCTTCTATTTCAAAATGTTATTTGTTATATTTATTATTTGTAATCTAGATATATAAATTTAAAATGTTCTCTTGTAAGATGAAAGTTTTATGAACAGTTATCGCATCGTTCAAAAATAATATTTTTATAAATTCGTATAGATTTTATAGATTCGTATTTATATTAATATTGTTTATAAAATTTTGATTAAGATTATATTTATTTTACTTTCGTTTTACTTAAATCTCATTATTTTCGTAAATACAGATAAAAATTTCTTAATTATTCTTATTACACATGTCGTAGAATATATATTTTTATTAAATATGCTTACGAAAATTTTCAATCGCAAGTTCTAATAAATACATATATATTCAAAGGCAAGAGCAGACATTTTAAATATTGCTTTACGAGAATATTGATTACGTAATAAAATTTTCTTGTAATTTTCTTGTAATTTTCTTTTAATTAATGCAAATAAATATTATAAATAAATACTATAAATAAATAATTATAAATTTTTTTTGTTATCCATATTTTAAAAATCTTAAAATATTAAATGTCTTTTTATATGTAAAAGTTTTTGTTATATATAAAATTATAATCTAATTGGTTGTGTTATAAAACAAATTATTTCATTTTTATTTTACTTTATATATATTTTCAGTGCAATTCTCTCTCTCCCTCTCTGTTGAGAATATAATTTTATTCATATTCTCATGTATTATCACGTTACTCTTTAAAATATTATATGTATTATTGTTATATGAAAAAATTAATCCTTTGTGGCTACATTTCTTAAAAGTTCCGTAATGATCATGTGATCAAAATGAACACTCCAGAACACATTTAACTAATTGCCGTATTCACAACTTTCGTTTTATAAAGTAAAAAGAATTACTGATTAAATGCACTTTGGAATCATTTGGACTTCAGTGTGACTACAAAAGATTAAATATTATGATACATATTTTGGATAATTTTTTATTGCATATTTTAATGATAATTATTATACTATTGTGTATATATCTATATATTATACTATTGATTTTCTTTTTATAGTACTACAGTATAGTTATTTTAAAAGAATATTTAGAGATTTATATAACATTTTATCGCAAGGATTTTTAACTAAAGGAGTATGTGTGATGATTAATTTCAATAATAGTATAATTGCGCATATGTATGAAATGCTTCATTATCCAAAATATTAGGTGTAGTAAAAAGAAATCCAGTATTTTTGTAAAATTGAATGGAAAAATAATGGATTTCTTTTTACTACACCTAATATATAACTATAGTGTAGATCTAATATAACATTCAATAATTCGATTTTTTATTTATGTTACTTCCTTATGGAATAAAACTAGTATTTTAAACATTAAAAATTTAAATATTTAATTTATATAAAATAATAATTTTAATATACGCTGTTTTCAAAAAGGAAGTGAGTATTGTAAACGAGATTTGTGATCTAATTTCACGTATTTTCTATATTAATGTCCTACTGATCGACATTGATATAATCTATTATAATATAATTGCCGAGTTTATTCACGAGACTCGTTAAATGCGACACGACGTGAACAACATTAAATAGTTTGAAATGTCTATAACAAATATCTGTTAAATTACACATCATTCTAACTGATAAAAAAGAGTATGTATTTTTATTTAGATATTTTTCTCATGTAATTTTTTATAATTTGATGGAGAGAATCATGATAAATATTTGTATCGTTTCATACAGAATATGTTTGTCACATGTAATAAAATTGCGGTAATAATAAAATAATTTTTGTTAAATTCTATTGTCTTAATTCTATTGTCTTAATTTTGTAAAAATGATATATAAAAAATATCTATTAATAATTTACTTTATTTAATATTACTCATGTAATGAAATCAAGTTGTAATTATGTAACAATTACGTAAGTTAGAAGGGCCTGAATTATAAAATGCAAAATTATACTTTAACGGGAACGACAAAAAATAATTTTTAAACGTGAGGTATAAAGAAGGTGGCTAAAAAATAAATATATAATAAATATACATTTTTTTAATATATTTGCTAGATTTTTTATACTTTATGTAATTTATAGTTTTGTAATAATGCTTAATCTCATTGTAAGTATTAAGCATTATTACAAAGTAGAATTATAATTTTTATTATTGCTGCAATCAGTGTTTTTTTTATTCTTAATTTGTCATAAATTATATATACTTTGACATATACATATAAGTACTATATTTTATCAGTTATAATTTTCAACTTATATAACTGTACTGATATATAAAAAAAAATGCATGCTTGTGTGGAAAAAAAAAAGATTGAAGATACAGTAATATATAAAAAAGTTGATGTTTTTGTAACTGGATTCCAAGGATAATTATTAAGGAACTACTGCATTTTTTCCATGTAATTGCGATTATCTGTTTTACAGTCAGCTTCCCCTTTTCTGATTCATAAATAATCGTAAGTTCATTGAAGCGACGAAATTATTATTCTTAATGCAAAAGAACATTACTCATCGACTTATTACTCGGAATTATTATTCGAGGCCATCAAAGAAAAAAATTTCATTCTTTTCGCGACAGTGCTGAATTTTCATTTTGCAATCTATAAATAAACCGCTGTGTCTAATAGATGTTCTCCCTATAGGAATATCGTTGGTGCCAACATGCTGATTACATTTACATTAACATCTGTTATTGTCTTGAAGTGATCTGTCTTGCCGAGAACATCATTTATTCTATGAGATCAAATGTGCGAAAATCATCGAGACATTAATCTGCCAATTAATCGACATTAAATAAAGATATTTATCGTACATGACACCTAACAATTAACTTGACCGGAAAATCGTAATTCAGTGAAATCCATTATAATATACAACGTATCGCGAACATAGGTCTGAGTCGAGCAAGTTTGCATTAATATGGCTCCATTATGATATGATATATATTTTCTGATCGATTAAATCGCGAAGATCATGAAACTAGTTTTAAAAGATTAAACATCTGCTGCACAGAAATGATCTATCGGCATAAAAAATGATTTATCGACTGATTGAGGAGATCGTAATAGATCGTTTGTAATATCGAACGCTTCGGTCGATGAATTATGTATACGCTGCTGGTTTATGCTTAAAGTGCGAATACACAATGCGCTCGTCGTTGCTACGCATGATTTGCATATTGCGGGTTCGCGAATAATTAACGATCGGCACGTTACATAATAAACCGATTCCCGGCGATAAGGATGTCCATTCGTTAGTATGTGATCTATTGCACATGTAGATATGTACCCCCCGTTAGTTGGCGCGCGCGGTATTTCCTTTTTCCTTCTTGGATGACGCACATGACGTCCACGTCCACGTCCGTTGATCGTGTGAATCGGTATGGCTATACTGGCGGGCCCCTTGCAGACCTTGAATTATCTCTTGTCTCGAACGAGCATTCGATCTGTTGCTATAAATGTAACTCTTGTGGATACATCAAGGAAGCTGGAAGAACTTGCTACAGACTACTCTTCGATGGCGTAATCGGTAGTCGACTCGCGTTGTAAACAAACTTTTTAAGGCTGATGTCCGTTTAATCTTATAACTTTATTCTGAATTAATACATAGCATAGATCCTGTTACTTTTGAAGATTAAAATTTGATATCAATCCACACTGAAAAAAAGTCTAGTTATAGCTATCAGATATTGAGTGAAATAGTTTCAGCTAAATGTTGAGTTAATATAACTAAACATAATTTTATACAATATAACTTTACAAATATTTATTATCAAAGAATATTACTGAATATTTGTAAAGGTAAAGTTATGTTTAATTATATTATTTCAACAATATTTGATACTATTTCATTCAATATCTGATAACTGTAACTAGATTTTTTTTCAGTGCGATAAAAAATTGATTTAATTTGCACACAATATTACGACTTGTTATTGCGATCGTATTATATTTAACCAACTAACTAACGGCAGTCTGCCTGATACATTATTAATAGCTAATTAATTCCAATCATAACGCATAATTAGTTGTTGTCTGTACATCATATGTACGCTCTATGCAAAATATGCATGCATTAATCTTATCTCTAAATTCTGTGAATTATCTTGTATTGATTTCTAGCAAATAAAGGATATAAAAAGACATATACACATATATATAGTATATATATATATATATCGTATCACATACAACATATATACATACGTACACATATATTAATACTCGCTTAACTAAATTTATCATAATATTAATATAATATTAATATATATTA
>NW_017259306.1:427264-430463 GCF_001594045.1 Atta colombica | reverse complement strand
TATATATATATATATATATTTGGATTCGTTATGACATATAAAGTTATTAGATTAAGTTGAGACGAGAATTCCAAAGACTTCAATTTTAGTTTTACAGCCGGACTCTCGCTCATTAAAGAAAAATCCCGTTCTTTCATTTCCTTCAAGTTGATAAATCGGGCGGTTACCTCGGATTAGTGACGCTGAACGACATACCAATCATAATTATACTGCAATGATATCCGTATTTAGTACTATGGATACGTGGAATTTCACCAGGGAGAAATCGAAAGCCTAATAACTGATAGGAAAACCAGCTAATAGATATAATGATATAGAAATATTCCACGTATCATTGATCTATTATAAAATGAATCAATTCTTTATAATTTTGCTTATAATTAAAGTTGCATCGTTGTGTTAAAGAAATCTCTAATATCGATCGATTCCGGACTTTCCCTCGACGCAGTACCTTGAAACTTGGCACGTGGCACGTAAAAGAGACTCGAGTTGTCGATCAAAGATACGTTGGGGATTTCTTCTGTGTGACTTTGCAACAATGTGGATCATCGATCATTGATGTTACGAACGATACTTGTATTTGAGCCTAATAATAATGCAATACATAATCGATCGAAGGTTACTAAGTAGTTGTGATCATTAAACAATTGCGAAAAAAAACATGAAGATAAACTCTAAAGATATGCGCAGTTAATTCAAACAGTATAATAATTCAAGAAGTATATACATTTTTTCAATATAAAAATATTTGTTAATTACATCTATTAAGTTTCTTGTCTAATTGACATAATAATATGTATTAAATAAAATAAATCTGTTAAATTGCCTGTTTAAAAAATTTTTAATAATATTTTTATATAAAAATATAAGATAAATTTTTAGACCGTTTTAGAATAAGAAAGTCCTATTGTATGTGCTTGTGACGTTGCTCAACGCTATTCACGGAACTGCCGATTTGATAGTTATCTATCGAATCATATCAAATCGCAAATTAATTTTTATGATTCCATCTGTCTGCTACATATTTATGACATGTCGCACAATGAACACGCGCATACAGAGAACGGAAAAGACCGCGATATCTACGGTTTTCATATCGTGCTTGATCTTGGACTATGAAATGTATTCCGCTGATTGCAAAAAAACTCACTGGACCGGCAAGGGAAATCGTGGGTTTTACCTGATTTTACTCGATAAATCGAAACTACATCGCGTACTTGCTTCCTCAAATAATTGCTTTTTTATGGAGAACCTTGAGTCTCGTGGAATTGGAACGATAATACATACGAAGAATTATATACAGCAATTATATACAGCAGCACAAATTATATCCGTTTCCCGATTATCTACTGATTTTTATTCTACTAATAATACTATTTTTTACGTTTGAAAGTTTAATCTTTATTTTAAACATAAAAAATTTACGAAAATAATTTTCATCACGTTATATAGTTAGAATTTTTTAATAGATTGCTTTTTATAATGTGAGAAAACTTATTGGTTCCAATTTTAGAACAAAGTGTATGCAGTCGACATACTTTCCACGAAAATCAATGTGCCGCAAAATTACATCGGTACAGTATTGCAATATTGCAAAAATAACCATTGCAAAATAGATAGTCCGTAGATATATTCGTCTCCTCATAGACGTAAATACGAACATTGATCCTTAAGCCAATTTTAATCTTCCCAGCCTTTTAATAGATTCGCCTATTATGGCAGAGATAATTTGATTTCGCTTTTGAATGGCGAGAATAGATTTAAAACAAAGAAGAGAAAAATAACAATTGTAATCAGAGTTAGAAAGGAGGATGTACTGGAAGATTATGTTTGACAACCTTCACTCCAGATAATTAAAATTAAATACTTGAGAATAATTCTCTATTAAAATATTATACTGTAAATTATATATAGTTCTAACATAAAAAGTAGATATTATCTAACATATTATTAATCACAATGTTAATATCAGATATAATCGATCGTTCAGGCCTATATTAATAATCTACAAGAACCGGCTCTGTCATAAACGTCCACAGTTGCATGCATCCGAAATAATTATAATAATTGAAGATTGATTTGCATCTTGCGTTGTCTACGGTTTCATCTGAGATTCGCAAGGCCACCCAGCACATATATCATGCATGAATCGTTATATCATGATCATTGTGCATATATACTATTGACATACAACTTGTTATACCATCGCGTGACTCTAATCCATTCTGTCACTATGCACACTGATAAAAATCCCGGAGTTCGATCAAATAATTCTAATTAAACAAGCTAGATAAATAGATAAATAAAAGTGTCCATAATTGACTAACTCTAATTGTTCTGAGCAAATTATTCCAGTAGTCAAACTAGATTTGCATTTACGTCATGCTCATTAAATGTTCGTTAGTAATTATTTACGCATCATTTTCTTTTATACCTGTTGCGATTTACGTGTTGCATTAAAAATAAACTTATAAAGGCTTTTCGCAAATCGCTCTTAATTGTTGCAAAGTAATATATCCTTGCAAACTAGCATAATGTTAATGTATTAATGAAATAATCAGGAGCGATCGAATTTTTCTCTTTGTTTTTGAATCAAGATTCGATATAATTACGCCTTTAATCCTCCTTTTTGCTCTAAATAAATTATTATATTATCTATAGAGACCGATTGATTATAGTAATCGGATATAAAATATCGTGCCCAACTAATATTCTTATAAAGAAGTATATACGGCAACTTAATTATTTTTTATAAATAAATATCCGTCGCATTTTGCATATGTAAGTTGTTGTACTTAAATGTTTAAATCAAATAATTATGAAATAATCATTTCAATTACTTCACATAATAAATATTTATTTGGCACAGTAAAGAATATTTTATCGAAAAAAATAACACGATTTAATTAAACTCATTTCAGTTCCTTATAAATCCAGAATTGTACGACGAACAATAAGAGGAAACGGCAATGACTGTCCCTGTACATCAGAAAACTCGGATGCGACTGCTCATCTGGAATAAGCATCCCTCTGCACGTAAAGCAATGATCATTCACTGCGAATCCGTGTGAAATATATCGGGTCTTAGCGAGGGTTTTCCGACCATAAAGTGTGCCACATTCCGCAAGCTCAAGATACTACTCCAGATCGGAATTATAGCCGAATCGCAGTAATATTTCAAAGACGATGGCGTCGCATC
>NW_017259306.1:425986-427164 GCF_001594045.1 Atta colombica | reverse complement strand
ATATATATATATATATATATATATATATATATATATATATACGTAAATCGTCTGTATTCTTTGCGCCATAACTCAATATAGCATTAAAGAATTCCTAATGTGTTCGAAAGCGACGAATGCCAGTAATCTGCAAGGACATCGCTTACATATATCCGATAGTGTTCTGAGACACACTTGCGAATTAGACATGATCGAGGTGCGTCATTGTCATTATAATGACAAAGCTAACACGCTTCGGTGACTTTTGACTGATTACGTGCGACGTAAAGGAATAATAGAATTTCTCCTTGGATGACTTTCCTTGAACTCGTTGGGTCTCTTCCCACGACTGGGATGATCTATGATTTCTTTTATTATTGTCGACTAATATTCATTGTGTATGCAATGGCGTTGCAATTTCAAGTTTTGAAATATAGAAACGATAAATCGACGATAATCAAAAAAAGGATATAAAAAAAGGATATAATTATCTGTCAGAAAAAGAATAAAATAATTCTATTATTTTATTGTTAAATAATATTTAACTTCTCTTTTTGTTAAAATTTTTTATGTGAGACAAATTATTTTTTCTAAGATTGTCGCACACCTAATAATTATTTCTAAGGTCATTGCATTTCGATCGTAACAATTGATAATTTATCGGCGACTATTTGTCATCTAGATAATCGATCACGGAACTGTCTATATATCTTAGGAATATGAATATTCCTGCTGTAACATATCTAAAATATATGTATACATTAGATCGCTAACAAATCCTTAACCTAGAAACGAAATGTCATCGTATATATGTATCAATAATATTGATTCGAAGCGATGTTTAGTGCACTCTTTCGAGGAATCAATCTAATAAACTTAAGATTGTAAAAAATAATTGTAACAAATTTTTGTAACAAATTATGTATCAAATTCAAATATGATTATTTTATGATTGATTAAATCAAATTTTATATAATATAATATTAACTAATAAATATTCATTATATATATAACGAATAGTTATTTTGACAAACCTTTTATATTCATTAATTAGTTTTATCATAAAAAATATATAATATAACTGTATTAAAAGCTGCATGAGCTTTTTTTAATATGTATAACATGCATGAATTAGATTACATATAATAAGAAAAATATAAATGTAATCTTTTATGTATTGTACTTCTATGATCTTTATA
>NW_017259306.1:420089-425886 GCF_001594045.1 Atta colombica | reverse complement strand
TATATATATATATATATATTATTAATAATAAACTTAAATTAAGTTATTAATTATACCAATTAATATGATTTTTATGGAACATATGTAAATGTAGGTGCGGACAACAAACAAGAATTTTGATAGTGATATTGTAACATTACAATGGAGATTTGACGGTTTATGTTTGAATTTACAGGGAGCTAGGGATTGCTCTCGCGTAAATCCTTCACAGCACGAGTTCCAAATTCTCGGCTGGTTATTTCGTTGAATTGTACTGATACGCACAACCGCAGATTGCAGGTCATTCGTTCGCGACTACCTCACAGTTGGTGTACACGGTGGACGATAGCGAGCCCTCGTAATTATTAAAATCCTCTCAGTGGCCTGACAGAGTGTCTCTCGTGCCATTGGCACGCTCATTGTTAGCCCGTCATTCCCAGAGCGACTTCCAGCGTTATAGAATCGAAGAGCTATCGATCGCACGCGCAATTTCATTTGCAAAGACGTTTTTACAAACCATGAAACTTTCCAAAAATGTTTCCATCTCAGCGGTTTTTTATTCAGTCTAACATACATGACCTTAACTTTTAATAATATCCATAAACTGAAACTTCGAATTTAACGCGAGAATGTATCTTACACGAAAAATTAGTATTCTCGTAGTTTAATCTCTTTCCTACAAGAAAATTTCTTCTAGAAATTCAAATTATTACAGTTCTTAAAAAAAATAATTAGATTGTAGTTGAAGTTTAATTTGTAAAAACATTCACGTTTTATATTTTAAACATATATCTTTTAAATTATTGTTTATACTCTTGATAAATATTTGACAGATAAAATTTTCTAAAAAATGAAAGATTTCTATTAAAAATAATATTATTTTTTGTTTTAGATATTTTAACATTTAGAAAAATATATTAATAACTTATTATATTAATAACTATTTATATAATATTTATAATACTATTCTAAGAGATACTATTCTAACAGGATTCTTCTAGTTATCGAATAAGTATCATTTATCCTTTTTATACGTTTTTGAGCAAATAAAAGTGAATCATGAGACGGTAGTCATCCGCGCATATGATTATCGCGTAAAATATAAGTATAAGGATTCTCGATAAGCGCGAGCGTAGAATGTTTGAAGAGGACTACACAACTGTCAGGTGTATCATGAAAGAAAATAAGACAGAAAGCTGTGTAAAAAAATGCCTATGCACAAGGAGATCCAGTTTAATTTTTGTGTTCCTTTTCTTCTACCTGGATTCGCCAACATGTGATGAATTAAGTACACACATCGTATTGATTCTTTTCGAAGGATTTTCATGAATATTTGCCTGAGACGAGATAAGGAGAACTATAGAGAAGAAACAGACACTTCTGAACGCAACATACTTAAACATGTTTCAGTTTGCGAGGATAAAATCTTTAAATTTCACGACATTACGAGTGTTGAGTGAGTTAATGAGATATAATAATTGTCTGTGATAGTAGCGATATATTACAGGGATTTATCTACGCCATTTTCTCAGTTAATGGCCTATGAGTCTCCACTGTCATTTGGTTCGCGATTAATGACTATCACGAATCTGAAAAATTACAGATGATGACGTTGGAAAGAGTTGAATAGCGAAATATAATATATCTTGCATCTTGGAGTAAAATCACCTGAATCGAGTTGATGATTTCTAGACTTACGCAGCCTCCTATCGAATGTAATTATCGAGTGTAGGAATGTATTTAACATTTAATCATTTTTAACTAAATATGCTATATTACTGTATCTATATTATCTGTATGAAATAATCGTAATTATTGCGCAATTAGTCGGAGTGATATCATCACACAGTATCACAGCCTATTATATTATAAAGCATTTTAAATTCAAATATGTCTGCGTTACGTGAATATGATTCATTAAAGTAGAAAAACGGCAATTTAAATGATATGTCAAAAATTATACATCATTAATGTAACTATTATATTACTCATATATATAGATCGCCAGCAGTTACAACGAAACCAATGTTTAGCTAAATAACTAACGCTATAACTGTCAACTGACGGCCAAGGTTCTGTCAACTAATGGACCATCACTAACAAATGACTGGCTAAAATGACTGGGCCAATATCTGCCAGTACTGGGCTAGTAGTTCGTCAGTACTATATCAGTATCTGAACTATGGCTATTAGTACTGGGCCGATTGTAAAATTGTATATGGATATATATAATAAACGTGAATTATATTATCTTTTAAAATATACGTAAGATCATTATAAGTAATGAGTTTTAATATAATAATATATCTAACTATTTTTAAGAGCGTCATTTGTTTGTGAAAAAGGATACGAATACTGCTAAGATTCTTTCGTATTCTCTTTCTCTCACAGAAATTATCATCATCATACATAAATTATGATTATCAAACACTTCAGTTATTACATTGTATAAAGTAAATAATTCATATTCAATTAGAAGAATTAATATGTGTCTGATATAAAGATAAAAATTCTTTAAATTATTTTAAAGATCTCTACTTTGATAACAAGAAAAAATGTTAATCTTTAACTGTTAACATATAACACTTTAGAATAGCGACAATTCTTTATTATTGATGTCTCTGCACTTAAACTCTTGTATGTAGTAAATACACGCATGGCATGCGCATGATAAATAGCTTTTTAAATTGTTACAAGAAATGAGTGTCCCGATTCTTCTTACTTATCTTTACAAGAAATAAGACGTAAACATCGAACTTTTTTCATAACATTTGCAAAATGTTTATATCTCCTCTTATAAAAATAACAGAATTATTCGAGTTTTATTACAATATTAGGAAATTAAGTTATAATACAATTAATTCTATGTTATTCGGATGATTTTCTTAACGTAATTGCTCGTGGGATGTTTCTGACAGCTAAACATTACATCTCAATTTTCATTGTTGTCTTTAATAACTTTAAAGAATTAATAAAAGTTGGTAATATTTATATGTTCTTTAGATAAAGATAAATACAAAAAATTTTATAATTGAGAAATAATTTACATTAAATGTAAATAATGTGTATAAATAACATTTATATCTTTTTAGTAAATTTATGTAAGGCTGGAGCGTCTTTTACACGACTAAAAAGGGTTAATGTTATTTAAAATCGCGTTCGTGATTTGTTACGGTTCTCTGAACGTTTATCTATCTGACTGTGAACGTATTTATTCTATTACGCTAAAGTTTTTTATACATTCGCCATGAGTCACATTAATAATGCAAACAAAAATTGCTTTACCCTGCCGGGTGTTATAGTCCGGAACGAATCAATTAGAAAAAATTGACCAGTAAAGCGGAACCGCGGCTCTATCATTGTCGGATTTAGATCATTGAGAGGGAATCACAAAACGATCCGTCCGTAGTCCGTTGTCGGAATAATTGTCCTTGGTTCTCCAGTTCCGGCCGAGATCGAATTGCTTTCAGTTTCGCGGTGCCGCTGATCGCTACGAATGAGTAATCATTGACTTTATCAGAGCATGCGTCGACTATTCAACTAATCGACTGACCACATATGTCAGAACGAAAAGAGAGTGGGAGAGGTACTAGACTAGACTTTAATCGAGAAAAAAGTTCGGTTTCTTTTGTAGAAAAGTTGCAGAATTATTTGCGTTTCCTTTGTGGACCAGCCGCATATATTACCGTGTGCTTTTAGCATCGTTTTATTATCTTTTTATTTACAATTTGCAGCTACATTTATCATTGCTACTATCAAAGTTCTATCTTTTGTTTCATATCTTCCAATAGGCTTTGTATAATTTAAATTAAAGCAGAAACTGCAATTTATTATTGCCAAGTTTTTTAATATCTTTAATAAATGTATATACGTATAGTTATTTTTATTACGATTTATTATTACTTATTTTATTATTATTTATTTTTAATGATATGTAAACTGATAATAAAAAATAAAATTTGACTATTGTCTTTGTTACTAATATGAATAGCATTTATTTTAGCATTAAATTGGATTCTGTTACATGTACGTAAATTTAATAATAATTAAAAATTAATCTTATTTGCAGACAGTTATTTCTTATTCGTATTCACTAAATTTTGAACAATTCATAGATTTATCACTTAATTAATCATAAAAGTATGCATTTCATCTATTGATTAAATATTGCATGTTATAATGTAATATAATATATATTACACGTTGCATATATATTACATTAAAGCCATCATTATAAAAAAATTTAATCAGTCAGTATTATCAAAACAAGTTAGTTATTACTGTTATGATAACCTTCAATTAATTTAGAATGCTCAATGCCTTGAAGATTATCAACTAAATATTATCAACTAAAAATTCATTTATCCGCGGAATTTCCGATAGAGATACTTTTATATAGTTATTTCCTTAATTATGTCATCGTTTGCGTAAAATCCAGCGCAAATTTATAAATCAAACATGGAATATTCCTGATAACAACGATCAAAACAAGCTATTAAATTGATTAAATAAAAATTAATTATATTTTTACAATCTATTTACAATTATTTTGCGATGTATATGAAAGATAAATTGCGTGAGGCGAAAATTTATACAATAGATAAATAAATAAAATTTATACCGTGAGCTAAATGCCCCTAAAGAATATTTATTAATCTTTGATATAGCAGTTTTTTTGTTTACACGTGCCACGTTTTTCAGAATAAGCCACAAATATCAATAATACGATTGGAAAATCGAGTACATTCAATGGGTGATAATTACCATGGTTATCTTCTATCGTAGTGATAATTCTAGCTTACTTTATAAAACCGAGATACTGCATGATAATTATGAAGTGTTATAATTATTATGTGTCTACGTTAATATCATAAATCGATTTTTCCTGGATCAATTTTCTGCATAACTAAATGAATTTAAAATTACATATAATTCAATATGTAAATTTCTAACATGTCAATGACTGCGAGACTTACAAGTATGCTCGTATTATTAATTTCAATCATATAAAATATTATGATATAATGTTATAAGAGTATCTAACATCATATTTCTGTTTGTTACACCGATAGTAAGCAAAATTGTAAAATATATATGCCAATATAACTTTAAACGTCAAATTAAATTATATTTTAGAAAAGATTAAGATGTCGATTTAGGCGGGCTATGTTTAAGTAGATTCTCTATACTGAGTTATTAATAGACAATATCACGATGATTAAAATAACGTGAGTAGATGACTTTATTACTGTAATAATTATCATAATTGAGCTCTCATATCGCTTATGAAACGTTCCCAAGGCTTGTTTATAATCAATCTCTTTGTGCATTAAGGAACCTATTACCCAACTATTATATATACCAACTATTATATAATAGTATCTGAGTATTAGCATACATTGATTATCCATATTGATAAAAACTGTTAAGTGCTATTATAAAAATAATGTGCATCTATAATTACCACGATTTTAAAAATATTTCTTTATCAATCATTATCTTTTTGAAAGACATATTTTGAAAGACATTTACATAATTCTTATTGTTAATTATCTTATTTATTTTAAGATCATTTTTCTGGATCATATTTTCTGGTCATATAATTTTATTGATTTGATAAATCTAAATTATAATTCATAATTCATAAATATTGACATGAAAATAAACAATATTATTATTTCTATAAACAGTTATTAAAGAATTAATTAATTAAAACGAGAATAATAAAATAAAATATGTAAATTATAATGATAACATTCTTCTATAAGTTTATAATTACAGCTAAATTATATTTATTAAAATATGAATTAATTATATT
>NW_017259306.1:418606-419923 GCF_001594045.1 Atta colombica | reverse complement strand
ATTAATAATATTAATAATAATATTAATAATAATCAATATTAATAATAATTAATTAAAGCTACAATGATGTAAACTCTCTTTAGAATGGATAATGAGTCCTTCAAATAAGACATTTATACATTATCCTTAAATATAACATTTTAATGAATTGTACAAAAAAGCGGTAATCCCAAGTTAATGACTCATATTTCCTTAATTGAATCATCTAATTGTGTGTGTGGAATTATTTTGTTATCCAGAAATATTCCAGATGTTTCATACTTAGTTGATATTACTCCTGATATTAAAAAATTTATTACATATTGAGTAGTACAGAGTATTAATTTTAATGTATTAAAGAAACTGAATATTTTCCGTCATCTATATGTCAGATAGGAAAATTTTTGTGATCTATATCATTTATTCTTAAATATAACTTGAGGGAAGAAAAGTTAAACAAAAAGAGAAAGAGTGAAATGCTTAAATTTCCTTCAATCAAATAATTAAAAAAAATCCACGATATAAGAAATTTAATTTCTAGCAACAAAATAATGAAAAAGAATATCCTTCTTATAATTAAAGGGAAATAAAAAATTATAATTAAGATTAATCAACTTCAATAAAATTAATCTTTATCTCTTTAAAAGTTCAATTCAGATAAAAGTATATCTTCTTTTTCCAAAATATAACTAAAAGTTATATACTAAAAGATATAACGTTAAAGAATTATACTTTTTGAAGTAATTAAATATGAAATTCTTTTTTTCATAAAATATATGCGCTAAAGCATTTGATTTCTTCTATCTCAAAGACTGATAGGAATTTAGCGAATAATTTAGACGGCATCTAATGATAAATAATGGGATTTTCACTATTCCTAACGTTACCATGTATGTTTATCGGTGATAAGGACAGATCAGTTGACACTCTGCTTTACGCAGCACAAAATTTATAAAAGTTATACGATAGTAAATTTATAAATCATATATCTTTGCTAACGTATGACATAATGATGTTGTGAATAATATAAACCTCTCTTAAGCGATTATATTTTTAAGTGCGATAAATTATACGCGTGCGATCGCATATCCATTGCATACTCGATGTTAAAATCTTGTGCGGAACAAAGTTTATAAAACCAACATTTATTCTGTGAATAACAGTAATTAATTAAATAACTATGAAGCACACCTTCGTTCAACATTTGGTACAACATTTTCATTCCAGAAACATAATATAAGATAATATAAAATGCATGATATAAGATTAGTAATCAATATGCTTTCGCTACATAGTTTCATAAAAAGTCAAGTACATATAAAAAAAATTTTAATAATA
>NW_017259306.1:414153-418506 GCF_001594045.1 Atta colombica | reverse complement strand
ATATATAAATATATAAATATATAAATGTGATATTTGTAGCGAATATATAAATTGGTGCTTTACTAATTAGACAATTTAAGTCAACAAATCCAGTTTCCAATATACGGGTTTCGTGAAAAACTAACTTACGTATACATTCTATTAATCTGTAATCTTAAAATTATTATATATAATTTTGATATAATTTTTGCATAATGTATTATCAAGTTTAATAAAATGTATAACATATTACCAAATAATGCATTATTATATAAATGAATTATATAAATTATATAGCCATATGAACGTAATAAAATAATATTCACCTATGCATTATTATGAACTACGAATTCTCTTTATTTAAAAGATACGTAGCTAACAATAATTTAAGCAACAATAAACGATTGTAAATTATTTCAATCATTTGTTCATATATTAATGCAAGTAAGTTGATTATTTTTAATCTTTTCGAACTCTCATCGTTCTAATTCATTCGTTTAATCAGCTCGAAACTTATGAAATGCTTAATTACAGGATCATAACCACGTAAGTCCTAACATACAGCAAGTGCCATTCCGTCTCCGGAGCAACAGGCGGAATGGCCTTGATACATGAAAGTAAGATCGCGTCTCACTTTGGTATAACGGCGGTAAACAGCTCGTACATATATAGGTAAATATACGTATGCGTGTATATATCCGATCGTGAACCTATAATTTAAACCGCATTGATATGTTTCCGTATTTGATACGTTCCGCGGAAATAAGTAAACCGTATTTCGTCATAAAAATATATCTCATTATTATAATAAAATTTAATAAAAATGTATTATTAAAATACACACTAATATGTATTAAATTTTAGGATCGTAAACAGCCTAATAACATCTATCGTAAGGCTCTCATAACATGAAATATAATTTCGGAAACAATTGATTCTTTTATCTTTAGAATTTGTTTTGCGTAAAAATAATTTATCTCATTGGCTAAAGGCTAGTAATAATTCTTCTACATCGAGACACACAGTCGAAAGTTACTTATTGTTAGTTTAATAATTTTTAAGATGAGATCAACTATTAATCACATTTTGAGTTTAGCGAAGTCTTTCAGATGCAGAAAGTTTAAAATACATAATCGAAATATTTAAACCAAAGTTTAAACATTCAAATTTAAACTCTTCCTATTTTTCATAATTATATTTCGTTTTTAAATCTCGTTAATTATTATTTTATTTATAATTATTAATTATTTAATTTAATACTGTTCATTTGTAAAGTATCACATAAAGAAAAGTATAAGGCAGTAAAACGTAAGTGCAGAATCGGCCAATCACAGTGAGACATAAAACAAGTAGAGAACATAAGCAATAGCAAATAAAATATATTGCTTACGTCCTACTACTTACGTATTTCTATATAGATATATACCATTGATTTAAATCTAACAATGAGCATTAACTTGAAGTATGGTGACGTTTATACGCCTTCCTTTTATTTCTATCTCCATTAAAAAAAAAGAAAAAAATAGACATAAACGCCGATGTCCAAAATTAAAAGCTATAACACAGAAAGATGCAAAGCAGACTTAAACAATAAGCGAATCAGTCAATCACAGCGAGACATAAAACAATAACATAAGCAATAACAAATAAAAAATGTAGATCTGTTTACTGCATACAATAAAACTGAACTAAGTCATAAACAGTAAAGAAATCAAAATGTTGAATTTAGTACTGCTTATGTTACAATCTTATGGTCTCTTCTGTGATTGATCAATTCGATTATTGCTTAAGTTTTTTTATCATCATCTTTACAAATCTCGAATAGCAGTGGCTCAATTATTTAACTGCTGTTTTGTTTCCGTTATTATTTATATATTTGTTTCCGTTATTATTTATAATTTTTCTAGGAATAAATGCAGATATATATTGGCTATTTAATAAACACATCGACATATTAATCGCTTTACTCTCAAGGGTCATCAAGCAATCGATATGGGCTATCAATTAATAAGAAAGATATATGCGTAGACATTGTTGATTATATATGAAGAAGATAATTCCGTAGTATTTTTATACAATAAAAGCGATAAATAATGCAAATATCTAGTTGCATAATCATGAATAAATGGGAATAAACCGATTTAAGTAAAATGTTAATAAGTTTATTAAATCCGGAAAAACAATTCGGCGCGCAATTCGAAAAGACTATAATATGTAAGTACATATTAGTAATTCAAGAATTATTCAAAGCAATAAAGATCCAGCTTCGATCATAATAGACATTTTAAATTTCTAATATTGATTGTGTTTCTCATATGCGGTCTAAAATAAAGATTCTTAAAATGTTAAATTAGCGTTTGGAAAACAACAAGCGTTTGGAAATTTACATATATTTGTGTTCTTTCTGTAAAATTTTGTAAATTTTCATAGTTAACAGTACTTTTTATTGTAGTCAGTTATATATTTTTTTAAAATAAAACACATAAGTGTTTCGCTTTTTCTTAATAAATTTTTTTTTAAACATTGTAGAATCGAAATTATAGATCTTGTAATATTTGTGCTGTTTCTGTAAACAGAATTTTATTATAAAAAAATTTAAATCATAGAACAAAATAAACATATTTACCTATTTATTTAAAACTAATCATACATCATTAACTGCATAACTTATTTGTTTAGATAGCGTAAAGTCCACATTACAGCGTACTTCCCCTGATATAGTAAAGAATGTTTATGATGCAAAGTGAAAGCACTAATGCGTCCACGGATTGCATTATCGCGTTATTAGGAACATGATTCATCGATACTGCGAACGGCTCTTTTGCTCGGAAGATTACTCTTGGAAACTCCCAGTCTGGGAATCCACATTTTGGAACCGGATTGGCTGCTAAGAAGATCGGTAGAATTCAAGTCGGCCACTCGGGAGTCCCCAGTTATTCGTGCCTTCAAGCGACGCGATTCGTGACGTCGACATGCGCTCCTACCATACCTGAATGACGTCTGAGGAAATTTCATAAACATGCCAATAAATTGATGGATCGTCACGGAACGATCATCCATCGGTTAAAAATATTATGCATCATTTCCATAATGTTTGGAAAGATCCAATATTAAAATTTGTTTGTCAACAAACGAAAAATCGAATCGAAATGAAGAATCGAATATCAATATATAAGGCTACTAATATCAAACAATTCTGTATAATACAGTCATTTCTTTCGCATTAATTTCATTAGATATAAATTTTTATAGGATTATTTTTAAATCGTTCTTGTGTATTATTTCTGAATCTTCACAACGATCGAACGTTACTATTTTAATTTATTAATGTCTATGCATTATATATTAGGTGTGGAAAAAAGTTCGTGGCGTTTTTGTGTGCCAGATATCTAGAGACGTATTTTTTCGAGCATTGATTTAAATAACATACACGATTTCCTTCTCATCAATCTTCAGTTTCAATCGAGTTTTTCTAGGAATGCTATTGTATTTGAATGATCTCGCGCGGCTATTAATCAAGAATAATCAAATTTCCGAAGTCTCTGGATCTCTGTTACACAACGTTATGCATATATAAATTCAATATTTTTCTGTTTTCATTTACGCTTATGATGTATATATCGTATTATTATGTATATTATGAAAAGCAGGTTTTTAACGATATTGGCGATCATGTCGCCACTATTAAATATTCATTATAATAATGTTGACACGCCTACCAAATGCACCATTGTCGACAAACGCACGTTAGAGGCCGGACCGTTCGCAGTTATATTTTTAGAAAGCCATAAAAAAACGAACACGTGCCTTTTCTCTCAAGATCTTTCTCCGAACGATCACTCGATTGCACGCGCGATCATTCGCCTCATGCGTGCATGCATGCATTACGTGCATACGTACGCACGTGAACGCGTTGACGCACAGAAGTGACGATCGAATTAGCAGGATTGTTGCCGAGGATTGAGCGTACAGCGAAATCGCGTGAACGTCACATTTGCGAAGAGTTAGTTCCGACGACGCGACGCGGACGCAAAACCGATCACCGCGCGCGGTTTGACCTTTAATGTATAGTTTACGCAAACTTAGAGGAAAAACGACGTCAAGTGGTAAATTACCTACGTATCTTTTTTTTTAACTATAAGGTAAAAACTGCCTGTTTAATTTATCTAAGCTTATCGAGCTTTGCGATGTAGTGTTGAACTAAAATTCTATGCAAATTTGAGAACCGGGAAAGTTTCAGAAATCTCTACTTTTAATTTGTGCATTTATTTACTTCACTGTGTTTCTATAATATAGCTCTTTTTTGTTACTTGTTCTGTTAACTTATTCTGTTAAAACTTATTCTGTTTTATTATGTACTTTTCTTCACTGTTA
>NW_017259306.1:395051-413847 GCF_001594045.1 Atta colombica | reverse complement strand
ATAATAATTATATAATAATTTATATCATTACATTTTTAAATATCTCCTTTTCGGAAAAGTCAATTCACCGAGATAAATATCCTATTTTAAGCACAAGTTATAAATACGCCGAATTCAGAAATTGGTAACTTGATCATTCATTCCACTTGTTCTGCACAAAGTTTGTTTCCATATCGATTTTGAAAGACACATTTTTCATAATGACGTTTTTTTTAGCAACGAAGAACCAAGAATTATTACTTAAACTTTCTTGAAATTATTTTAGCAATTATTCTTATTAATTTAAAATGTAATTAATCTTAATCGATCGAGATAATATATTTGTATATTTGTATTCAATATATTCTTGTTCAAGAAATTCTCAGACAATGCGTTATTCTCTGTGAAGCATTATACTGAACATGCAAATTCAACAGTACGTGAAGAAAGATCAATTATTTGTAACTACGTTCAGAACCCCTATTTGATAACTTCTTATCATCGCCTTCGTAATGGGACATTCCGTTATCGTGAATGAAAGGTGTGCAATAGTGCCCTATAGGATATCCAATACGAGATACGAAAGTATCAGCAACTAGCAAGGAATCCCCTCATGATCGTCGTGGTCTTCGTCAATGACAGTGCTAGCGGCGCTGTGACGGCAGCGACGGCGGTGGTGGTAGCTGCTGCTGCTGCTGGTGGACCACCCGAAACGACGATAGGGTGGGGGCACCCCTGACCCCGACATTAGCAGGCGGTGAAGGGAGGCAACGTTTATATGCGGCGGCAATCCGCCCCGTAGACGCATTCGCTCGTACGCTCCGTCCAAAGTGGACTTAAGTAGTAGAGGCTCGTTGTCGTCGCCGACGTCCTCGTCGTTTATCGTAGTCGAACCGTAGCAGATCGGACGGATCGAGGCTGAAGAGGACGTAGCCGAAACACATCGGGATATTAAAGTCGAAAAACGCGCGCTCAACGAGGAATCCATTCGTGTAATTTCTCACAAGCGGCAGTGAAGAGCTCACGCACATCATCTACTGCATTGTCCAGTGAGCACTATCAGGCCGAGGACTGACGATTGAAAGACACCCAAGTCGATTGATCATCGAACAAAGAAAAAAGTACCTAAATTAATCGCTAGAAAAAGGAGTGATAAAGAAGATATGATGGCAGTCGCAGCCGCTCAGAAGAACCGTGAAATGTTCGCCATCAAGAAGTCTTACAGTATTGAGGTAAGTCTTATTTTAAAATAATGATAAAAGTAATTCAAAAATTGTTAAAAAGTATTGCAAAAATTGAGAGAATTTTGAAAGTGTCAGTTATACAAAAAATAAACTTTTAAATAAATATAATTTTTAGATGAGTACAAAATAACAAAATATTAAATATTTTTTTATATAAAAAATGTTTTTATATAAAATACTACTTTGTTTCTGTATTCTGTTCTTTGTATATATTTATGTTTCTTAATAAAAAAATCGTTTGATAAATCTGTCACTCTATTTGTAAAAAATTTTTACATTTGCTACTGTCAAAGTACTTCTATTATTCTATTCATGTTAAAAGCAACAGGTTCGATCATAAAGATCTTAGTAAGCGCGCGAATTCAGTCGTTCATTTAAATCACCGAATATTATATGTACGAATGTCGCTGAAAATGTCATCCTAGTTTCTTAACGTGGATTCATATATTTCGACAAACGTAATTGCAGAATTTGATCTTGTTGTACATGCAACAGTATATTATTTATCGAATTATATGAAATTACGTGCACTTTGCATTCATTACAAAGACATGAGTGTCTCATGGCTACTACGCCATACTCTGGCTTAATTGTATAATTTCTATACGTAGTGAGTGTTTCATGTTTGCTTTTGTAGTTCTCGAGATTTTTCTAGCTAACGGCACATTTCGAAATGTGTAAAAAAATTGCGTCAGAAAATCGCTTAAAGATGCATGTGTGTCGGTTCCGCTCTTTCTCAATCTTAATAACCGGAGACGAACGCAAGTGAAATTTTCACGTAGGCTCGGCGAAATGGAGAAGAGTCTTCGCAGAGAAAGTAAATGCGCTGTTTACGCAAGTTATTGACCTTGTCACAATGTCATATTAATGAATATTTAATTGTCGAGGTCACATTTTGGGTTTGATTCTAAATATTTTCACGTATTCTACTTCAATAATTCAAAACCGGTCTGGAACAAACTTTTGATATTTTTAAATTATTCGCCAAATCTAGCCATTTGTTAGAATAATAAAAAAAATATCTTAAATAAATTTATGTAAAACATATAAATAGTACACAAACATTTCAATTGCATTGCAGAATAATTGACAAAAAATCTTAATGTTATTCGGCCATTGCAAATCTGTTCATAATAGAGAGTTCATAATAGAGAGTTTTCTTTCTCTCGAAGTCATAAATTAGCATAAGATCAAGACTCATCGATTCGAGTCAAACAACTGATGCAACAAGACCTATGGCACTTACAGCGAGCACGAAAAATTTAATCTGCTGAAGAAGCGTAAGTCCAACAAGATTATGAGGAAGTAGTCGGTCACGAGTCATCAGCTGTTCGATTATAGGAAGCGGTTGAGAGAAACCGGCGATTCTCATGACGAAAGACAAATCTTTCAGCATCTTTCCTTTTTGCCAAATATTATGCAAAATCATTTTTGCACTATCCCCCCTTTCTGTCGTAAATGTTTGCACTTCTATTTCTATTTGACGAATAAAATTGTATTGCATATATTCTATGGCGATAAGTATAATAACAAGATAGGAATAAATAACTGTAAAACGGTTTTATCGTTTGCTGAAACTTACAATTATCGACTGTAGTCATTCTCGAGTATGTAATATTAGCTGAAATCGACGTGTAACAATTTTTTAATATATACTATAGATATATCCGTCTGCTTTGCAAATTATAGCTCGCGAGAACTCATCGTTCATCACGTAACTGTATTTTTTCCTTAAGATCGCACACTAATAGATTTTAATCGATACTTTTTCGAGGTTGCTGCGTTTTTCCGTCGCGTGTATAACGCATCATGGATTACGATGGCAAGGCCGATTCTGTTTCTATCTATTCACGTCCAATAAGTCATATGACAATTCATAATCAATACTTTTACGAGGTTATTCGCTCTTTTTTTTCTCCGTACGTGTATTTATAATGACAATGCGAAATTTTGCAACAGTGCAAAAATAATCGGCAAGATCTATATCTCATTTCTCACGCGATATATCATATTTATCTCTTTAATAATCGTGTTAAACATACATCGTAATCGACTTTGAGCTTCTACGTGACTTTCTCAAACAATCGAGATTTATTGATGCAAAAGTATTACTAGTGCAAACAGTTTACAAATCGCTAATGTTTGTTTGTGAGTTCGAATGCTAATCGAAGAGATTCGTAGATTCGCAGAATTTTCCCTGAATTTACCTTCCCCATTCATGCATAATTTAACATGATGTTATGTACATTGGATATCGTTACCGATAAATGAGAAATTGATATTCTCTAATGACATAATATTTTTTAAGATTAATATCTAGATGAGTTTGAATCTGGGTGCTTTCTTTTCAAGATATCCGAACTTCCTCTAAGCATTGTATGATTTATTATTTGCTTCAGTCTGTAAACAAATACGAGACCACGTTACTTCGATGTGACGACAATCTTACGCTTTCTCCGCAAATTCTATGGACCGAAATCATTAATGTGTACGTTGATAGTGATGTCTTACTAATCAGTGAAATTAAAAACTACATTAAAATTGCAGATGAAAAATTAAATTAAATTGATAGTTCTATATACATATAGATACATATTTTATAAATATTATATATTTTTAAAAATTAAAAAAATGTTTATATAATCTAAATTCTTTTCAATTATATAGGTTATTTCATAGAAAACATCTGCCAAAGTATCTGGCGATTTCAATTCCGGCGAGTAGTGTCTTTCTAGTTAACTTTCTACTAACTTTAAATGATAAATCTCGGAAGTAAACGCATGTAACTATAGGCACATTTAATATTCTCGATTACATAGACAGATATAATTGCAGTTGTTCGCTTCAAATTACGCGCGATTATTAACTTCGATTTTTATTCATTTGACGATCATGACGAGTCTGACTCATTCAAACGGAACTCGTGCGTGCGCACACTCCGGATCTAGATACTGGACCAGATCGAATCTAGAATCGGTTATACGCGATCGATAGTTATCGTATGAGGAACGGCGACACGGGGTGAAAAGTAAACCGACCTTGAGTAAATTTCCTATCGCGATCGCGTCACCAATGTGAATATTATTTCACGTTTCTGTTATTCTGGGTATTCGAATAATTTAAATAATCTAAATCAAATAAAGATTCACATTCTCATCTAAATTGAATCTTAATTAATCAATTTGTACATGTTCAAAATTTTTTATTACCTTTTCAGTCATGTTAAAACCGGTATATCATACATAGATTTACCGAAGTATCTAAAAATTTAAGTAGCTACAGATCTGAAAACAATTTTGGACCATCAAAATACTTACATAGGAATTTCAAATATGTTGAATAATATTGCAAAAAGTTATGACATTTTAGCAACCAGTTTAAACGTTCTACATAATTATTTTGATGAGCCAACAAAATTATTTTTAGATATTATTATAGTTAAAGCTATGGTTAAAGCTAAAGTTTATAGCAAATATATTATCGATTTTTTTTTACGAAATCTAGATAGTTTTGTTCTGGATTCTAATATGGCTTCTAATGATTATTACGCACACGACTACAGGTTGTTTTTCTCAAACCAATCACCTTGCTCTAGAAGCATCCGTTCACGCGACCACTTGCTAAAACTCCTTATAGAACATTAGAGCGTTCAGCGAATTCATGACAAAATTACCGCGAGCTTATTTGCAAGTTCGGAATAAGATCTGATAGCACCCTCTTAGTATCAAGGCTGTTGCTACTGTTGATCGATCATATTAAGCAGGATTATGTCGTCGCAGTTGCAAAATCAATCTCCGGCCTCGTACATGATAATTATGAATATATTATAAATATGAAGTGATTGTATAGAGCGGTTAAGAAAGAAAGAAAAAGATACGCGAAAAAGGCCCTGAACGCTGCACCCGTTATTCGCCTTTGGAGACTCACTGCACATGCACTCGTTGCATTCGCAACTATCCTTCGGCGCATGCAACTCGCGTGCGCATGCTGCATGTGTTCGTTTATATACGTATTAGTGTCTATACGTATTTGCTATGCTAATCATTTTGCTTAAACGCCGGTTATTTTACCTGGACCACAGCAATCTGTCTCTCCTTCCAGGGTGAGAAGGATTATATTAATGCGAGATTTCGATGTGTATGGCGCATTATGTATCTCGGCCGCGCATTCAACTATATGATTTTATGCAGTTTTATGAGTTTCAAATTAATACTCAAAGACAAATTATTTGCCCGCTGGAGTTCCACCGAGGTATGCGCTTTTTCGCTCGTTCTTAATCGCCCTTATGCACGTGTTCAAATTATGCCTATGTTCAGATCGAGGAACTTGCTGCGGAATTATTTTTTGTTCTTTTCTTTCGCGTAAAAACTTCTAAAAATATTAAACGTAAGTTTTAGTAATTTAAAAACAAGTATTTAAAAATCTTATTCTTTCGATATATTTTAAAACTGAATTAATCATTGAATAATAGTAATAGATTAAAGATACTACCTATATCACGCAATAGATAATTTATGTCAGATTCCTTGATAACTTCTTAGTTTATTACTAATGTCTACATTTTTATTATCGCTGATACAGAATCATAAATGACGAATAATTATAAAATAATTATAAAATATGATTTTTAGGATTGTTAGATATCAATCGAGATAAAAATCAATCGAGATAGCAAAATCCATTCGAATAATTAGGCAAATAGCGAGCTAAGTTATGCGATTTTAATGATCAATCCTGGTTATATATTATCCACAAAGTATTACATCGTATTAGCATCGTAATCATTTGACATTCGCTATGTTACAGAAGCGTTAGAAACGCTTTTTTATATAATAGATAATAAGGTAAATCGAAACTATGAATGATTATAAAATTATAACTCACACGAACATCTATATCTCGATTATACATACATCTATATCTCGATTTAATTATACTACTACTATTATTTGCAGTAATTATTTTAGTACCTCTTGCAACATAGTCAAAGAAAAGCATAATTTTTTAATGCTTCAATTAAGACATGTCACTTGTATTGTACTATATTATATAGTTTTTCAAGAATATTAAAAAAAATTAAATATTAAAAAAATAGAAAAATAGAATATCCGGAGCAAAATTAATGAAAGAAGGTGTAAAGAGAGATCCTGTTTATCTACGGACGACTCCTCCGCTATATAGTGGGTAATTACTCGACTTGCTAACTCGAGGTCGTTTCTTTTGCATCTTCGGCCATACATTCGTGCTATTCTACAAGGTCGGAAACAACATTCCTACAGTACCTGCTGTTTGCTCGATTGAACATTCGCATCGTTTATTGCCGAGTTATCGTCGCGCTGTTTCATTCTTTTTCCCTTGAAGACAATTACCATCTTGTACATCAGCTGTCGACAAATATTTGCATATATTCGTCACTTTCCCATACGATAGTCGCAATTCACATGGATAGTCGACAACTCCGGACAGTTTTACGATAGGTATTAATTAATTTGACTTTATCGATCCATTGGGATGAGATTTATCATGCATTTGCTGTTTCTTCGATGTGTTATCACGTTGTGTCGCAATTTCTCGACAACTATTCCATCGGTAAAGTACTTGGCCCACTTAACGACGCGCGTTGTTAAGGGAGATTGCTAAACGCTTTCTCTAAACTATGCCAACCGATGACTTTGCTGGAAAATGCAACTGGGTCTCCAACGCGGCGACAGTCAGGAATTTGAATGATTGGTAATGCATGCTTGTCTGTTTTCGCCAAGTAAAAGCATCTATTTTAAGTCTTTGTCTCTTAAGATTTACTCAGATTTAATTTTTTTGTTCACAAATAAAATTCTAAATAAATTTTTGCTGAAAAATTCATGTAGCTAAATAAATATCTCTAGATAAAAATTTTTCATCAAATTGCAAAAAATAAGCAAAAGTATATTAACTAAGAGAACGATAGTAAGAAAAATAAAATTTATCTTCTTTTAAGAACGAGAGCGATACTCAAACCTCTTTCTACATCTCTGATAGAATTAATTCATTTCCTATACTTCAACGACAGCAGGACGGAAGTCGCGAAAATTCATTTCCATGCCTTTTGTTCGTTATGATTTAAGTGACATTTAGACACTTGGTCGAATTGACGAGTTAGATTTCCGTTTCGTCTCATGTCAAAGGCCATGAGCACACAAAATGGAATCTGACTCAAGACGAAAGGACATCCGCCCTTTAAAGTTCTATCTATAATTGCTTGTGCATCAGCGATAAAATACAATAGAACAGTACATCAGCACTCAGAATTTAATTATACGGAAATGATATAGATATTTTTAGTAATATTCTTATTAATTTAATTTATCATAATTTTCTACATATGTTTAATTTAATGTATCATGATATTTTATATAAATCGAATTTTTAATTTATATTTTCAGAACGGATATCCAGCGCGACGACGTTCTCTCGTAGACGATGCCCGTTTTGAAACGCTTGTCGTCAAACAGACGAAGCAAAGTGTACTCGAGGAAGCTCGACAACGAGCGAATGGTAAGTCTTGCGAATGTCTGGCATGATTAATTCTTTTTAACTGTCATATATATAATCTCCATTACCGCATGTATAGATATGTTTTATTAATACAAATATTTTTGTATTTGCTATATATACGCATGATTTATTGTATAAAAGATTATGATATTGAACGTACCTTTATTAGAGAAATGTACATGTTTACTATTAAAAAGATTTTAAATATAAAACATATCTCTTTGCTAATGCCGTACAAGCGCAGAGAGAAACAATATATGTATATGCATGCATACGTTAATGCATGACGTGTTTCTTTGTTATCGAATAGATACGAACGCGGATCAGACAATTACTTGTACTAAGAATAAAGGACAAGAAGAAAATTACATCGATATTTCATCAAGTGATGATGAACAGGTGGAATCATTAGTTTGTGCAGTGCAGGAGGAAGGTTTGTATCTAGATGTTGTTAAATTTATAATGTTCTTTGAATAATTGGAGGTGTGATATGCATAGGACATAATAATTGCATTGAGTGTCATCATTAATTATTTTATAATAATTTTATTCAATGTAGTAATAATCCCCGTGCATAATATTTATAATGTTTGCTATAATGTGAAATTGATTGATCAAATGCATCTTCCGCCAAGTATTCAAGAATGTTTATTCATAAATGTTGCATATATATGGCATGAGCACGAAACTTGTAACTTTCAGAAGCGAAAGCGGAGGCTTCATCAGACAGTGATGGAAAACCGGATGATGATGATGATGATGGTACGTATATCTTCTATTCCTTTGATCATAATTATGTCCAGTTCTAGCAAAATGTCACATTGCGTAATAGAAGTAAAACAGGAAGTGGGTGATTGCGTGAAAAGAGGGTACGCACGTGACGTGGTATACGATGGAAAGGAAGGCAACGATAAATGGAGGGTGAAACGATCGCCATTGTCGACAGTCGACTAGGGCGAGTGCTCGGCCGACACTTGGAGTGAATTACATCTCCGAGCTATTTCCGTCTTTTTCCAACCCGTCTTCGCCCTCCGAAGCCGCTTTGTGCATTTAGAATCGTATTACCGGAGCAGAGCCTTTCTCGAGATTTCACAAGCGACCCTGCGTGGCCGCTGTGTGTGTGTGTAACACGGTTATTCCTTTTCGCGTTGCCTTCCATCTCACCGGCACGTCCGCGTCCGCGACAATGACGGCTACTTTTGCCACTTTTCCGCCGCCCCCGCGACCAAGTAGATGGTACTGTTTCCGACGTGACGGCAAAGCGCTATGCGAAAATGGACTTTGAATTGCCCGATTATTACCGCGGAAGTCACTTAGGGTACTTGCAAGAAATCATGCCTAAAAAGAATCGCTCCTAAGAAAGTTTTATAAGTCAAATTTACGTTTTTCTTATTTTATCTATTATCAAAATGCTCGTATTTTCTCAAATGTCAAATCTATATAAAACTGTGAGATAAATAATGATGCGCATTTCCTATGGGTAATGGATTATTTCGATTACGCGACATATATCGAGAGTGTCTTTAATAATTGATCGAGAAGGCCGACATTGGTTTATGTTTCTATTCAATTGTATCTGCGTGATACTTTTTCTTTGTCATTTAACCAAAGGAGTTGTATAACGTATTGATTTTTCGATCAAGACGAATAGAAAAACAAAGATACTCTATTATCGAAAAAATTCGCGAATCGTTGTTAATGTCGAGTCGTCAAATTAAGAGTGTGACAACAAATAACGAATTGCGAATTACTATTTATAATCAAGATGTAAAGACGAGTTGTGATATATATTAAAGTTATATATTTTAATTTTTTTTTAATTGTGCACGAATAAGTTATTCTAGTGTCCCACAGAACGATGTCACTTTGCGATGAAAATCTTTTTAAGAGATGTCTTAAGAGAAATCTTAACAAAAATTATTTGACGGATAATTTGAGTTCGTTTAGAAAAATTTTTGATGTCATCAAGCAAAACTAGACGATATTTAATTTTTCACAGATGCCGGATTAACCGAGGAGGAAATAGTGCTCGCGAAAACTATAGCCGAATCTCCGGATAGCGAGTACAACGTGCAGAAAGCGGCGCTGGTATTGAGATTGCGAGAGGGTATTGGCTCTCTAGGCAGGATCCTAAAGACAATCGAAAATTTCAAGGGCACGATCACACATGTCGAGTCACGGCCCTCCAAGAAGGAGGGTCTGCAATTCGAGGTCTTGGTCAAGATTGACATGAGCAGACAGAGCCTGTTGCAGTTAATTAGAAATCTACGACAAAGCTCGGCCTTAGACGGTGTAAACCTGCTCGCTGACAATTCCGTCAGCATCAAAGATCCCTGGTTTCCCCGTCACGCCTCCGATCTCGACAATTGCAACCACCTAATGACTAAGTATGAGCCGGATCTCGACATGAATCATCCAGGCTTCGCCGACAAAGAGTATCGCGCTCGTCGCAAGGTCATTGCCGAAATCGCTTTCGCTTACAAGTACGGCGATCCGATACCTTCTATTCCTTACACCGAGACGGAAAATGAAACTTGGTCGCGCGTCTTCAACACTGTGTTGGATCTGGTGCCGAAACACGCGTGCGTGGAATACCAGAGAGTCTTCAAGAAATTGCAAGAGGAGAGAATCTTCGAATCTCATCGTATACCACAGTTGCAGGAAGTCAGCGATTTCTTGAAGAAGAGCACGGGATTCACTCTTCGACCGGCCGCCGGTCTCTTGACAGCGCGGGACTTCTTGTCCAGTCTTGCCTTCAGAATATTCCAGAGCACCCAATATGTCCGCCACATCAACAGCCCGTATCACACTCCCGAACCGTAAGTTCTTCTAATTTTTATCATTTTTTACTTTCGTTAGTTCGAATTTATCGGGACCAAAAAATAGTTATTGGAATAGAGTAGTTACTTTTTTCAACGTTTCTATTACGTTTAGATTATTCTAAAAAATGGATAAAGATTAAATTTAAATATATTGAACATGCCATTTGCAAATGATCTTGTCCAGAAAATTTTAAAACTTTAAACTTTTTACTTTTTTTTGATTCGGTATAAGCTACAAAATATGCAGATAAAAAGAACATATTATACTTTATATGACTAGTTCATAATGAGACTCGATAAAATATCGCTTCGAAGGCATAAAGCTGTAACGCATCTTTACATAAAAATCGGGCATTCTAAAGGTCACTCTGGCTCCGCATCACGGCTGCCCCTTCATGTCAAACTGCAAGGCAATCGATATTGCGTTATGACGGGAACCTGCACCCGGTGGTACACAGAGAACGATGATAATAGAATTACTGCGCCTCTCTAAGCTCGTAATGGAACTCTAATTGGCTTTTAACGACACGATGGCGTTGATAACTCAGTTCCACAGTTACGAACTCGTTTCTCCGCGTAGCGATCCACGTCACAGTATGATTTCCAAGAACTCTAGATAGCTTTGCAAATTGTAAGAATGGAATAGCTCCTTGAGCTCGTACCATTTATTTGATGGATTTTAATTAATTTTAGTATGTTCAATTTATTTAATGCAATTAAAATTCTACTGCTGATGTAAAATTAAGCATTTAAATATTGCAAATTGCAATTGCAAATGATTTAATTATAAATCTTCACACTTAAAATTAACTAAGCAATAAATTTAAATATGAAACGAATAAAGAAAAATAGAATGGATAAATTTAAGAGTACGAATTTTAAGACAAGCACGTGGCAATATTCTTTAAGTATGTTTTATTTTATTTGCAGAGATTGTATTCATGAACTCTTGGGTCATATGCCGCTTTTGGCCGATCCAAGTTTCGCTCAATTTTCGCAAGAAATTGGATTAGCATCTCTTGGCGCTTCAGATGAAGAAATCGAGAAGTTATCAACTATTTACTGGTTCACGGTTGAATTCGGATTATGTAAGGAAGGTCCTGAAGTCAAGGCTTATGGTGCTGGCTTGTTGTCAGCTTACGGTGAACTCTTGCACGCATTGAGCGATAAATGCGAACATCGAGCTTTCGATCCGTCAATTACCGCTCTCCAGAAATATCAAGATCAAGAATACCAACCGATATATTACGTGGCCGAGAGTTTCGAGGATGCCAAGGAGAAATTCCGTCGTTGGGTAAATATGAAAATGCTAATTATGTCCAATGTGTTTGAGGAAATCGTTTTGAATAAATGCTTTGTGTTCAATATTACCTAAGCCGTGAAATGAATTTCGAATTAAATTTAAATATTTTCAGATTAAATTTTTTTTTTCTACAATTTGCCAAAGTTTTCAATTCTTGCTATATGTACACTTATCGATAAATTCAAAAATATTAGAATCGAAATAGATCAATCTTCTTTTTTATGTTCTTAATTTCTTCAATATTTTTTATTTCCATTTGTTGCAAATAAAGAATAGTAATCTGTTCACTTCCGCTATCTGTTATTTCTCACTTTAGTAGGATAAACTTAGTCATGAACCTTGATTTCTCTTACAGGTGGCCACTATGAGCCGGCCATTCGAGGTCAGGTTCAATCCGCATACGCAACGCGTCGAAGTCCTTGACAGTGTTGATAGACTGGAGGATATGATTTCCCAACTCAATACCGAGATGACCCACCTTACAAATGCCGTCAACAAAATGAAAGCGAGACAATTTGCGTAAGGATGAAAACTTCCGCGTTTTCGTTTACGATTCGATTATTCCTTTTGCGAACCATCGAACCTCGAAATCAATCGCTTAGCCAATTAAATAATCTTTAAACTCTTTGGTGACAATAATTTTCGATAATCTATCAAAGAATAGCAGATAATTATATTATAAAAAAACGTTCTTCCTAATAATTGTAATAGAGCTTAATGAGTCTTTTAATGATATATTTCGAAAGCGTATCAGTAATTTTAAGAAAGTTATAAGACCATCGCGAAAGAGTTATTTGTTTTAAATAAGAAAAATATTTTGAATTGCATCGAAACTTCAGCTTCCAGGTTCGGTGGAGCATATCATCTCATTGTCATAATTTTTATTGCGTAATTCGTCCTTCATTTCGTGTATAAAGTCGTTCATTTGCGTTGTTATATGCGTGTACGCGCATTGATTACAAACAGTGAATCTGATTATAAACTGGATTATAAACAGTGATTTTACTCTACTTTGATGCACGCGAATGTCAGCTTGTATTGTGTTACGTTTCGTCAAGATAATCATACAACTTAATTAAGTAAATTGTGACAGTCCAATCTTTTGTTCTTAAGACATCATCAAATGAGCGGAAATACATATTATAAGATTATCTTTGAATAAATAGAATAGCATTGTCTTTTTTTATCAATAATTGCGCGTACATGCATATGAAAAATTCTCTAAATATTATTATATTATTATTAATTATTAATTATTATTATTCTATTATATTGTATTATTATGTTAGTACGTTATGTTATATATACATGAATTTACTTCATCCAGCAGACACTGGCATCTGCCTCGATAATTCGTAGTATAGTCTATTTAGCAAAAAGTTATAACGCGAGATGGTTGTAGCTAAAAATTATATCGTAGTCTTGTAGAATTTGTAGAATTCGCGGGATTGATTCCTCATCGCGATAGAATTTGTTGTTCAAACTTGAGCGTACAGTATTCTCTTCTTTCGCGAATTAATTGCCATACAGTGGCTGTATGGAGTCTCGTTGGGTGGTTTTCCCGGATTTAGCCGATAAGAAGTGACCGTTCAGTAAATGTTCTTATTGGCTTGTCGCACTTAATTTAGAATTTACCTACATCGAATTAAACAGTATTTCGTAAAGAATATTTTTAAGTTGTGTTCTTATTTAGATAGTTCGCATTTGGGCGCTGTATCGCTTCTTGTTCGAGCGACCTCTTTGGAGATAATAGTCTCCAAACAATTCCAGAAGTCATGAAGTGACTTATATTGCTTTAGAAAAATAATATTATTTAGCGAGTAGTGCGAGTTCTCGCTTGCGCACGCTATGTTATCGCATCGATCCGTATGAAATATTTTTCTCGTACGTGTACGTGCATGTAACTCCTTCTCACCCTTGTTAGATTGTAGTAAAGACGGTCTTACTTATGACATGTTTCCTTTGTATTATATTGTAAAGTACTCAGAGCATAATAAAAAATTAAGATATGAATCTTATACGTGTCATTATCTTTTTACGCGATACATCTATAATAACAAAATGAAAAATCCCATAAATGCGTGATGTAATTATTGCCTTATGGCCATATTAGCCGTTCATCAAGCATAATTAAGGCGTAAGTTCAACATAACTGAAAATACTTGAAACGAAGTGAAATTGCCTCTTATGTTGTGACGAACATCGCTTCAGAATGCATGTGTCACTCAAATTCTTTCTTCTTTTTCTCTTTTATCCAGAATAGATTAATGAATAAAATATAATAATGAAAAATAATACTTAAACAAATGCATCTAATTTTTATCATGAAATTTATAGTCCTCACCGTCGCGTTTGCTACGCAATGCGTGTACGCCAAATCGCAAAATGAATATGGTAAGAGAAAGTGATCTTCTCTCGTCATTCAAGTGACTTCCTTCTTTATTCATCAGGTTATTTCGACGAGAAATTCTGCGTGCTTGAGTGGATCACCTACCTGAAGCGACTCTCGTTAATCGCGTTAATGTTGTGTGGCATCGTTTTGTATTACGTGCCCAAGTCACGTTCATGTAAGTAGGAAAAGAAAAAAACGTCAAGTGAAAGGAGAAAAAAAGAAGAAAAAAGAAAGAGAGAGAAAGAAAGAACTTTTATCACCGTTTGTAATTTTTATCATCGTTTATAATTTTTGATTGACTTTCGAACATAATTACGATTTTATGTAATCACATTACAAGAACATTTTTCTAACCATAAACTTCCACAATTTATCGTTAAAATATTACAGATTTGTATTTTTAGTTACAGTAATCCATTCAAGATTTCAATATATTCTATTTTAATTAAGCTAAAAAGAAAAATTTTTTAGGACTTTCAGATTTATATTTCTGTTGAGCTTTACTTATTTATTAAACCACAAAGAGAAAAAAATAAAATGAAGTGTATTAAATTCAACAACCTGACATAAATTCTTATAATGTATAAATAAATTATGTTATAAATTATGTTATAAATAAATTATATTACATTTTATGCTTTTTTAGATGCTCGAAGAGTGTGTTGCATCTTGATAGATACTGTTGCAAATGGATTAAAGTTTGCCTTAAATACAGATGAAATTAAATATGAAAAGATAAAAGCAAGATATGAAAATAAAACTAAAGAACTAAGAATACAAGAACTATACAGAAAAATATACGAAAAAGATACAAGAAATAGTCAAAAATACATTAACAAAACGAATTTGGATAACGATAATCATAAATCAATAAAGTCAGTTATATTTTTGCTTAGTCTTTCTATTTATGAAGATAAATCAGCTAATAATAATTTATGAAAGTATGATCTATATAAAAGATATGACTTCATATTTAATATTTTACTATACAAATATTAATGTTCTAATAAATAATATATAAGAATTTCATATATAGAAAATACAAAAGTAAGAAATTTCGCGCAAAGCACACTATCGATGGAAAACATGAACATCATCGACATAAATGTCATCATCAAAATGCGATTAATGATATGTTGTCGGAATCCAATGCAATGATAACCGCGTATGTATATGTCATATGAAATAGAATTATCATATCAACTTACATAATTACATCACTGTCAGACTATTGATGAAATGAAACTTAATACATCGAAAATTACATATTTTCGATAAAGAAGACACATCATATCACTCATTTGACCTTTTACGTCCTTATCTTTAAAATATCATTTAGTTAATATATGAAGAATGCAAATGATCAAGCATTTAATAGAATGTATCTTTTATATTAGGAATAGCTATATCTTTATACAAGAATTCATGCAGCAATATAATTATTATTATAGAATATATACTTAATAAAAATATGTATATCAATACTTATAGTAACAAGCCACAGCAGATAACAATAATCGATGAGAAATGCAAAAAAAACAATGTAGTCCTACAGGATACTATTCTGAAAACAACGTGCACAACGTCGGCGGATAAATTAAAAAATAATATTGATTCGCAGCAAGAAAATTCTTTAAATAAGAAGACAGATTCCAACACGATTTCAGAAATTGATAAGAATGATACCAAGTATAAACTGATGTGCGAAAGTAATGATTATCAAGAATAGTTATATTAGTAATAATGTATTAATAGTGAAAACTTTCCGATGAAATTTAATTTGAGAAATTATGTTCATTTTTTAAAAAATTATAACAAATATTGGTGATAGCTGCAGGAAAGCAAATAAGAATTTTATAGCAAAAAACACAATTTTTCGAGATGCTATTATAATGTTTTAGGAAATTCAAAACATCTCAAAAACAGGAGAACATAAGCAACATCGATACTAATAAAAAAATGCAGACTAAACAAAATTTTGATTGTATGGTATGTGTACATGCGCGTAATTATTATATTATATTGTAATATAATGTAATAAATATAATATTATTATTATTTCTGAATTAATTATCATATTGTAATTATTCTTTAAATAGCATTCCATATTTTATAATATAAATTTTATTATGTACAAGCTATCATGTTTTTCAGAAACACGAAGAAGTTGCAGTTCTTTCTCGATGTCAGTCAAATAAAGATTGCGTGACAATGAGCACAAACAAGCAAATGGATTTTCGTTATGGTAATTTATATTAGTATACCATTTCATACTCGTGTATTATTAAATAAAAATAAATTATCAATTTATTAGATACAGGAAAACTATTCACAAAGCGACATGATGGACTTAAAAAAAAAAACTATCGATTTCCTCATGATGCAAAAAGTTTTACTCATGATTGTTATGAAAATTCATCGATTACAAATGGTACGTGATGTAGGATTCAATAAATCCAATAGTAAAATCCAATTGAAAATAAAATAATCTATTTTGAAAAAAATTATCGCACGAGGAATACTTAATATAGAATACTTTGATATAAATTTAATTATATTTTTTAGTATTTTTATCATTTTTAAAAACAATTAATCGTAATATATATTTTTATGAAGATTATTATACTTTTAATCTTGTATTCAGATGATAATTTTTCCCAGATGATAACTTTCCCATAAATAATATGTTTAATTACAACGTTAAAATGCAACAGTTTATTGGAAATGTTTATTTAAAAAATATATGATCAATTATAATAATTATTACAGCAAGTAAATGTAATTTAAAGTTGGAAAAATTCTGAAATTAATTGAATCGTTATTCAGATCGGGTTAAACCAGTCTTATTGCGAGTTGTAAACTGGTTTTTTGGTGGTTGCCCAGAGGCATCAAAACGACACCGAGAATAAATTGACGAAGTCGAAAAGGAAGAAATTTTCGAATCTACCAACACGTGGCTCCTCTAAACGAACAAAGTACCTGCAGTAGTAAAGTACAAAGCTGTCGATAAACGCAGAGATCTACGTCTTCATCTTAATGTAATATGAAAATAATTTTAAAATTATAGTAAATTATTATTTGATGATTTTCTGTATTTTATTATTAATTTTTACATAGGAACAACATTTATTTATTTTTATTGACATATCTTTTTTAGGAGTAAATTTATGTTTCTTCTTTTCTTCATTTCTAATTTTCTATTAACACCTAATAAAATATAAATATCTATAAAGTTATATATTGCACTATTCATTTCGTGCATCCATGCACACATACCATATATCTAATAATTTTATTATTAAATAGAAAATCTTGCGTTCAAAAAATGTAATGTTTAGTATTTTACAAATTTAGATAAATCTTTGCATTTAATTTTAAATTTTTATTCGTTATAAATTCTCACAAGAAAACAACTAATATATACTTACAAAAACATTGTATAAGATAAATGTTAGTAAATAGTCAGTGGATTTGACTCAACTACCGGACAAATGATAAAAATTTTAAATATTACTCTCTACATCTAAATGAATGGATAATCACTGAGATTATCGAGTGGCACTGATTCAGATTTAAATAGTAAGCTCTTAATAATACGTGCGACTCTAAATAAATTTGTTGTTTATAAAAAATTAATAAGAAAGGTTTTATATTTACTGTACATGTCATTTAAAAGCTTAATATTTAAAATTTTTTGTCATTTCATCTACTAATTGAGTCCATTAACTTTATATAGCATTTATTAAAAATGATTCAATATAATTACTTATAAAATTGTCTACTATCGCGATTCAATCGATGCATTTGGCAAAATTTCCGCGTTTCTAGGAAACATTGGTTACATCGCGATTGCCCATCGCGTCGCGGCGCGTACGTCCATTCCAATTATATCCCGACGCGAAGACGGCACGTTCCTGAGCTTCGGAGGGACATCGGCCGTTTCAAATCTCGACCTTCGTCTGCGCACACATCTGTACCGGAAGCGGGTACCGCATGTACATGGCTTAAGAGCAATAAGGGAACCAGCGGGACTCGCGAGCCGCCAGAAGAGAATGGGGCGAGACAGTCGCGCTAAGACCAAGAGCCGCGGCGGTTCACAAAGCCGCGAATTCGAAATGAAACTATTGCCATTCATGTGACAGACGCGCAATCAGCCGCAATCTATCTTCTTCCGTTTTTTTATCATTCAATCGTACCAATAAGTTTGCTGTGCCTTATCGCTAGTGTTTCGTGTGCGTTCGATCTATTGATCTTAGGCTAAAAAAATTAATTGTCAATAGATAATTCCGTGAAACATTTTGTATTTCAAGTTAGAACTATGCATTCTTTTCGTTATTCGATGAGTTTAATTGCAACATGAATTGATAAAACGTGTAAAACGGAAAATAGTGGAATTGTAGCAGAGTATATTTTAGCTGACTCGGTAAGTGAAAATACTTTAAATAATTTAAATATACATTAAATATAAATAAATTATCTTATTTTTTTGGTTTATTTAATTAAATATATGTTGTCAAATACATGG
>NW_017259306.1:370936-394951 GCF_001594045.1 Atta colombica | reverse complement strand
ATATATAGAGAGAGAGAGAGAGAGAGAGAGAGAGAGAGAGAAATTATATCAATAATCGTATATATTTTTACATGGTGCCAAAATTAAGAGTGTATAGTCTTTCCAAAAAGTAATACAATTTTATACATCTTATAATTTTATAATCGCAAGTGTCTAGTAACTTTTTTAGTTATTAATTAATGAGTAACTATAAAATATTGACATGAATGGAAAAAGAAATAAAAAAATATTTCACACTTATGCAAAGGAAAGGAGAAAGTACCTCTCGGCGAAAAAGTATTTACTTGTGTTAAATATTGTCTACTTACATTAGATCTATTTATTTGCACATTTTTACATCATTAGCGACACCTATTTATATCTGGGCTATATGATCCGCGGCTATTTTATTATGCGGTGAAATGTTCCAAGACTCATTAATGTGCATTCATTTAGAAAAGTGTGTTATTAAATACATCAGTGCATACTTTAACATTTTAGAGATTAAGAGAAAGAAGAGCATTTGAATTAGTTTTCATATTACAACAATTCAAAGATTTACTATTTATCGAAGATAAATTAAAAATATGTTATATGATTAAGTAGTTACTATAGAATGTAATAAACTCTTTATTACATTAGGTTAGAAGCAATGTCGAATCTAAGCTATCGCACACGAGATTATATAGAAATTTCGTAACAAACCGCATTATTGTTCTCATCGCGCCCGGTATTCGCAACCCTGGTACATTGTTAGACATTGGAAGAAATTCCTGAGATTCCATGGAACATGTGTGTGCAAACCGTTCTATTAATGTACCCATCACATCTTGCCTTCGTCTTATCCGCTTCTCGCTTTATCTCTCTTTCTCTCATTTCTTGACAGGCGCTCTTGCCGTTCTCTTCTTCTTTCAACGTGTAACGCGATTTATTCAAACATGCGTCTAAAGAAAAACAAGCGGCGGATACCACAAAATACAATAAAAATATTCGTTATTATGTTCTAGAAGAAGTGGAACATTCGGTATATAAATCGTAATTCGATTATCCAAAAAACAATGAAATATTATATAATTTGGCGATAAAACATAATAAATGCAAAATAAATATAATAAATATAATATAATAAATATAATAAATGCTGATAAATATAATATAATCTATTGGATATTCCTTCTTTTCAAATGTAATTTTTGTAATGCAATCACGTAAATTTTTAAATTTGCAAATAGTAATAATAATATTAAGAAAGAAGGAGAGAACAATAAATATTCATCACTAGTGATCATTAATTTATTCATATTATCGTTAATAATAAAAATAATACTAAGATTTTATATAAATTGTCTTTTTATAGAAATATAATATTTTTCATTTTGTAATAATAAAATGCAGTTAAAAGTTATTTTTATGTTTTGAGATCATATATCTCCTTTATATTCTCCCAAGAGTATAATTGAACATCTTTAGAAACTTTTTTTCAGATATTTATTAGATGTTTCTTTATGATTCAATATCGTTCTAATTTATTTTCTTGCAGTAACAAATGCTTGTAGTATGACGTCAAATGCGATTAGAGGCATCAGAAGAAAGAAAAGTTCGCTTTGCGAAGTTAAAGTAGCAGTGATAGGAGCTCCAGGAGTCGGCAAAAGCGGTAAGTGAATGTATTATATATTTCAATAAAAGAAATTCATAATAAATTCATAATAAAAATAAATTTTCTATTAATACAAATATTAATATTAACGTAATAGAATTGTGAAATAAAAATGTTATACCTAAATATAATAAATAAATATAATTTTGTTATTATTATAAAATTAATCTTAGAAAGATATATATTTCCGTAAAACATTACTATATTAAGAAATAAAAATGCAGCAAAAAGCCGACTCTTATTTCTTATGAGAATAATAAAATTAATAATAAGAAGAATCACAAATTTCATAAAAAAGTATTGAATTTCTCTCTCTCTCTCTCTCTCTGTCTCCATATAAAAAATTATGTTTGCAATTTCTTATGATTTTACTTCACGATTTCACTATAAGAAAATTTTCAAACACTTTTTAGCTCTGATCATATTAAGCTCTAACATATTAATAAAAGGTAGAGACAAGTGATTACGTCAATCAAAATATATTTTAATGATTTTTAAAAATACTTTTACACGGCAACGTTTTTTTCTAATTTCCATTAATGTAAATATAATAATAAAAAATGAGACACAGCAATCGCTTGAATCTATTATAAATCAAAAGATTTTGGCGTGCATTAATTAAGAATAAAATCTATTTTATACACTATGTACGAAATCGTGCTGTTCTATGAACGAAAGATTGCAAAGAGAGGAATGAGAGAATAAAAGTGAATGTATTTCGAGAAAGAAATAATCTCGTAGTAAACTTCAACATTCTAGATTCAAGTGCAAGTACGCATGTATATAATATAACACGAATCCCATAAAAAGGCATATATGAAATAAGTATGCACTGAGGACTCTGAGAGTATCTAACAACGTGTATTTTTGGTAATGGCAAGTGTAAAGACATAGGTAAATAATTGGTTCGTCCTCGCCAGAACTGTGCGTCTTTTCTGTTGGCCGTAAAATACGTGGATACTATTTATAAAATTTTATTTCAAAATTTGCCTTGGATTATCATCGAATCTCAATTCATCATGCTTTCCATAACATTTCTTTACAGTTGAAACTTCATATTAGGAACGTATTATTTCTTTTATATCTTGAGCAAATATCTAGAAGATATTGCAATAGCATGTAAAGAATATTTACAAAGTGTAAATAGATTATAAGTGTAAATAGATTACAATAATCACATATGTTACATTAAATAGATATTGTGTAAGTATAATGATAATCCAAAAGGCGTTCTAAAAATTTACAGATATTTTAAATACATTAAAAAAAATTTTTTATATTTTTTTCTCCTTTTTTTTGTTGCCGTATTTATAATAATTATTAAATTTAATTTTTTAGAACAAGATTTGTAACAAAAATTCAATGTGTTTGAGAATTTGAAGATAAATTCTAAACTCTTTTCTAACAAATAATCGAGGATTAAATAAAAAAATAAATAAAGTAATATTCTAATGATGTGTGTTAGTCCACAAATTTCCAACGTAAATAAACCAATTGCTAACAAATTTGTTGGCCTTTGAAACATACATGCGTTCCTGTCGATCAAAAACTGACTTATATTCTGAACAATATATGTATATATCAAATATATAAAAATACATACATCTTATACAAATTGTAATGTTTACATTCAGAATTTTATTAGTTGCACGAATCCATTTATAAAAATCGTGTTAGATTAATTTAGTTTGGCAACTGTCTTTTTTGTTTCTTTATATCTTTTCTTCCTGCAGTAAATCGTCCATTTCATATTGATTTATTAATTTTACGAAATGTTAGCATTTCACAAAAAATCAGATTCTGATAAATTATTGTCTGGAATTGATAAACTGGTTTTATATTCAAAAAGAAAGTGTATTCACCGCACGTTCACGTTTAAAAATGAAATAAGCTATAGTGGCGTTAATGCATCGTGCAAGGTTTGTGGCGCCGTGGCAGATTTGAGTTCGTGATAAAAATAGTGTGGTATACCTCGAAGCGTGTCACTAGGTTGTATAGCTTTCGTTTCTCTCGATTAAATCGTAATATGTTTAGTTACAGTATCATATCGAGAAGATCATATGTCAATGCGATCATGCGATTTCATCACTTTCACGCAAAACATTGAGATTAATGATCGATTCAATAACGCGTCGAAGATTAATGCCATAAAAACAGTAAAACAGTTTGATTTAGATGTATTTCTATTAAAATCAATTCCCAACACAAGTTTTCTTACAATTAAAAACTATTTAGTAGGTATCTAATAATAAAAATATTTTATACAAATATTTTAATACAACCATAAGATATTCACTTTTTTTTCTTTCGAACGTTCGATAGATATTTCAAAATAATTAAAAAATTGTGAAAAAAATCATAGAATATTCTATTTAAAAGTAACAACAAACAAAATAAAAAAATAAATAAAATATTAATATACATATATTAATACATATATTAATATATTCTCTAAAAATAAATCAGTGTATTATTATCGACATCAGTGCTACACTTATAACTGATCATCAGCGAATATTTATTGTTTATGAATATTTATTAAATATTTCAGTAAATAATACACTGATTCACTTTTAGAGAGTACATCAAATATATTTAATTAAATTCGTACGATGCACCAGACAGCTGCTCGAATATTTGTATAAAAGATGGTCATTTATACACTCTATATACATATAAATATTAAATATAAATAAATAGTATATAATTATATAATTATATGAATGAAATACAATAATTATATGAATGTATATAACACAAAATATAATTTCATAATTCAATATAATAATTCATTTTTGAATTTCCACTGCGTATAAAAACAATCATACAAGTCTAATTATATGTAGATTCAATTATTAAATTTTAGTTTTAACTTCATTAAAAAATATATATATAGTTAAATATTAGATGTGATTTATAGCGCATAATTCTGATATCGAGAGAATAGTATTTTCTGTGTTGATTTTCTCTTGCATAAATAGATACGACTGTAACAAACGAACGAAATGTAGATCACCGCGATACATACGAATCCGAGACGCGACGTTGCGCGAATAGCCTGTCATTATAGTTTGCCAACTCAATTATATCACGTACAACATAATTATGTTATGCTTGAACTATATACACGTGCAGTAAATATTTCTATTATGTTTCAGCATTGACAGTGAGATTTCTGACAAGGAGATACATCGGGGAATACGATCATCAATCAGGTGAGAAAAGTCTTAGCCTCATAGTTATTTGAAATTTATTTCAAAAATTTATTAGGTGAGAAGTATCCTATGAATCTTGAGATATGCAAATGATTCGAAAGTTTAAGTTAAAAATTAATTGAGAGTACTCAGCTGAGAAGCGAAACAATTATTCGTGTGAAATCTGACACTATTCGATATTGTTACGATACATGTAACACATTTTCTCTTTTTGATATTCCATTGTACCTTCTATTATTCTTTCGTTCCGTCTTCTATTTTCTCTTTCCTGCGATCTCATACCTACTTCACTACGATAATTGGAAACATATATTTAACGTACATCTTATGATTACGATCAACACGCAGTTATCAATACAATCATTGATATCGTTTCAATACGAATCGAATGTCGATATAACTGATTTATTGGACATTAAACTAAAATTAGTACACACAAATATTTTTGTTCTTAGTTTCGTTCATGACTTACACAATCTACTGTTTTGATCACGTTTACAATCTATGTACACGCAAAATTGTCGTATTACCAAGCCATAGATATTAATGTAAATGAAATGAGTCTATTACGATACATAGTAAAAATGTCGTAATATAAAAAACTTCAAACTAAATTATCGAATGCAAATTTTTTACTGAATATTTAAACTGAATATTTAAAAATTATTGTTAATTATTATTTGTTATATGCTTCATTATTTATTATTTTTTATAAAGTTGCTGTATATATTTTCTACCGCTTTTATCCTTTTCAAATAAAAGATATTGAAAAGAGATTTTTAATTTTTCATTTTTTTCTGACATTTTACATATATGTATATATTAAAAATAATTTTTAGAATTACTATATTAAAATAAAATTAAAATAAAAAATAATTAACTTACAGATATGATACGCTGCAATGGAGTTGTAACACGAACATTATATCTGAAACGGAAATTCAGAATTAGATAAATAAAATTATACTCGAATAATTAATATTTCTAAAATAATTACAGATTTTTATTTATTTTTTCTAAATAAAAAATTTAATAAAATAACTGTAATTCTGAAAAAAATCTACTTCCACAAGAATTAAATTTTCTAAAATTTAAAGAACAATAGATTAATTTTATTTTAAAGTTATCAAATCATAATTAAAAATTTTAAATATACTTATATGTGTACATTCTTTGCATACATACATATATTTAAAGCCGAATTCCGAACAATATAAGCAGGCACAAATAAACGAACAACTTATTTCAATAAATTCAAATAGTGTCACTGTTTTGGAAATACCATTTAAATTTATTGCAGGTAGTTATGTTTATTCGCATTTGTTTGTGCTCATTCTCTTATAGTCAAGATCGGATTTGAGACATACACATTTGTATAACACAATGAATAACATTATAAATATATTATATATCATGCATTAACGCACGGAATATGCGATTACCATGAAAACAAATATGATTAATCACGCAAGTAATAAGTCTAATAAATTATTACTTACCTATAATTGCTCCACCGACGGTCGATACCTCCCAGGCCTACTCCTCCTCTCGTGTCTTTCGGTCGCTTCTTCATGGCAACATGATATCAAGGCTCACATACAACACTCGTTCATGAAACAACGACTAATTTACGATTACCAATTAGACTAAAGACAATCGCGAGATACTTTACATGACACTCTCGATGTTGAACTCGCTCGCAAGACAGTTAGGGGGACGCCCGATCATCAAAGTATGATTCGCACGAAACTCTGTACGACACTCCCGTTAATCAAACGTATTACAAACAAGTCGTATACGCTCACTATATTACATTTCGACAGAGGAATAAAGTGAAGGAACTACGTGCGGATGATACTACGATGCGTTTGTTATCTGCGACGTCGCGCGAAGTAAACAAGTGGACGAGTCAAAATGGCGGAACTAATTCTTCAAACATGCGGACAACTTCACGCGGCCGGCAATCCAATGCTGCTCTATGCACGGCACCCGCTGCCAGCAATCCAATGCTGCTCCATGCACTTTCGTGCACCTGCTGTACTTTAAATAATAATTCTTCCGCGGTTTAGGACGATTATTCCTCATATGTTATAACATAAGTAAATCAACGCACATACAAATTAAAAAAATACTATGAAGTACAGTATTTGAAGAAATGATTACCGATTACTGTTAGCACGCCTTAAATTATATTTGAATGTCTCGAAAGATATAATTTAGCAAAAAAAGATTGATAAGAATATCGAATTTCTGCTAAACGATTGATAATAATATTAAAATTGATATTAACTACATTTATAGTTACTGATTAAAAGCATCGCAATGCTATTATATTTGGAGTCAACTCGTTTCATTGCCGTGATTGTTAATAATTGAAACCTTAATATAATTGCATCGACAATTTCATCCCGAATTCCCGATATCGTAAAGTATTATACGAGTCAATTTAATAATTAATTATAACCTATCAAACAGTCTAGTATCTATACATTTAATTAGAATTAATTCATATTTCATGACATGCAATACATTTCGAAATAAATGCGAAATACATGTAATATGTATTAATAATCAACCGATATAGCACAGTGTTTGATTAATTATTCCATATAGCAGATCGTGTTTTATATCCGTTCTAATCTCTAATCATTTACATAGGGAATGGATTGGATTAACCGTTATTACATTATACTTGTCGCAATTGTATTTCGAGAATAGATAATATAGCAAGACATTACAGGAGCGACTCGCGACACTACCTGTTCGTTCGAGCACTATCATGATAATACAATGACTCGGCAACGTCCGACCAGCGACCTTGTATATGTACGTTAGAGTTAACGATATTCATCACGCATTGTGTCGGTTAAACGGTCTACAATGAGATTTTAAGTAAAACATAAAACTTATAATGTTTTTTAACTGCAAGAGATACAGTATAACATAGTGATCATTTTTATCTTTGTTTAACATTCTCTTCAAAAAACTTTTAAAATAAATCTCACTATAAAGGGTGAAATCTCGCTCTTAAACATTGAAAATGGTACTACTTTTTTCAAGACTAGCTCAATTTTTATTTTTTACAGTGAGATTCTACTTCAAAGAATTTAGAGAGTCGGCAAATAATAAAGATGTAGTGATTCATTATGTTACACTGTGTCATCTCTTGCTGAAAAATGCCCATAAGTTTTAAGTCTTAAGCCGTAAGAATTGGCCATACATAGTCGACTATTCTTTTCATATTTGACTGTAATTGGCCAATTTTTTATGGCTTGAATTTAAAGCTAACTTTATGCCTTAAAATATTAGATGTTGCTTTAGTTCGTTGTAAAGTATTACAAAGTAAACCGAATATGTCAAATTGTCGCTCCTTATATTTTAGTTCCATTATCACAACATTTTAACTTCGAAAATTATTATGATTGCAATTAACAATTTTTTTTATTGTATATTGTTGAATATTACGCAAATTAATAAATTTAATTTAAAGCGAATAAGATTTATTAAGTCATTTGTAGAAATATACAATCAGAATTCAATATCGAATATACAATATTGAATTTGTAAATAATACATGAAATATATTTATTTTTATTAATCAATCGAATTATTAATGTATCTGTTTTCTATTAATGAATCATTCGACCAATATAGTTGATTTTACTTCACACACTTTATATAATGAGAGCAAAAAGTATGAGTACAAAGAAATTTTTTGTAAAAAAAGTCTTATTTGTAAAAAATAAATATTAATTAGTAATTTCATATTATACAATGAATACATTCTGTTCTAACATAAACAAACGAGTTTTGCATTCCTGATTTTAAAAGCTAAATTTTTCGACTGTACTTTTTGAGCAAACAATACAATTTTTAATTTTCGCTAATTTTTCAGATGATATATTTTCTATAATTAATACACATTTTTTTGATATATAATTTTAAAAAACATACAGTCTATTTTATTTTTTATGAATAAATTATTAATTACCCAACAGGAAATGATTGCCAATTAAACGTTGAAATCGATGTCAAATTGATGTTGAAATTATCATATCGATATCAATTCGATATCAGTTCGATGACTTATTTTTTTCTGAATAATATTTACTTTATAAAAATAAAGTTTTTTTAAAAAATCATTTTATCTGTACGAATACTTTTTGCACTTACTCACGCAGGCACGCACGCACACACACACACACACACGCACACACACACACACACGCACGCACGCACGCACACACACACACACACGCACGCACGCACGCACACACACACACACACACACACACACACACACGCACGCACGCACGCACACACACACACACACACACACACACACACACACACATATGCATCATATATAAAATTCAGATATATAAAATTTATGATACCTCGATGAAAAATACAGTACAATACAGTACAAAAACATAATGCAAAAGATATTTAATTGTAAAGATTGTTACGAGAATAATTATCACGAATAAATATATTACAATAAAAAAAATAATCTATGATTACGACTTTTATTTACAACTTGGTCTTAAGCAAACAAAACGCGTCAAATATTTGATCTACAAAATGTTAGCAGAAATTAATTACGCGAATCAATATAACATAGATAATCGGATCATTCGTAAGAAATAATTGGTCATATTTCGAGAGAGAAACCGAAACAATGTGATCATATTCAAACGGACGAAGTAACTGTTTGCTCGTCAAGCGGTTGTGATTGATTGGATTCATAAGTAATTAAGAACCCCAATCATGTTCAATTGCTCAATGAACATGCTAGCTGCTTTGCCAGTTTGAACGCAATATACGGAACAGCTCGCAACACTATCTGTCCATTCGATCATTATCGTGAGAGTGACAATACAATGACTCGGTGTAGTGTCGCAGCAACGCCCGATCTTGTATACATATTCGACAACAAAATGACGCACACCAAAATTTATTGTCGTTATAAAATATTTAAAATATTATAAAATAAATGTACAACATGTTCAATGAACAAATTATCGACGCGTTTTATTTTGCACTTCGTTCTGCGAACTCGTTAGCATTATAAAGATAATGTAACATTACAATTAAATTAAATCGATTCTTAATATCTAAATATGTCTTCAGTTGTCACAAAAAATAATTGTAGCTAAATTTTTTTTATACTGAAAGATAGTAATTAACTTATTTTAAATATTAAAAGTACTGTTGCTTATAAAAAGATGAAATATTTAATATATTGTAACGTCAATATCTGTTGCTAATTTTTTATTGACTCGCTTACAAAATTGACGTACATACGCGTGGCAAAGTACATAATGGAATAACGCGTCAGTTTGAAAAATTGCCAGCAACTGTAATCCTCTTCTAAAGCTGCGTATATTCTCCCTCTGCATACCTCAGTTCGCGCCCGTTCTAAATTTATCGAAGACGAATTTGACACTAGACAGGATGGGTACTAATGCGAGGTTGATATTCAAACAAAACTTTTCGTTTTGTAGAAATACATTGCAGACACGGTCGTAGACAGGAGGAAAGCACGTGTCATGTTAGCGTCTCAAAGTAAATTTGATTCGAGAGAAATTGTTAAATATTTGCGTGGTAGAAAATTACAGATAATCGTTAAATATTTTTAACTCATTCAAATTTCCGAGCAATTAGGACAATTCTTTTTTTAAAGCAAAATAAGAATTAAAATACATGAAAATCATATGTTACAATCAATGCGAATAATTAATTTTCAATTTTTTTCTTTAAATCATTATGAATTAAATCTGCGAATCAGTTCTGTCCGGAGAACATTTCTCACACAAAATGTATTATAAAGAAAGAAAAAGAATAGTTGTTTGAAAGTAAATTGATGAATGAAATAAGAAGTAAGATAATAATGTAAACATGTTTTATATTTATACAATGTTTTATATCCTTTTATTGTCGTGTTTACTTTTTATGTTATGTTTGAATGAAACAGTCACACAAAATTTCAAATAAAATCATAATTACACAAGCAACATTGATTACAAATTAAAAAAAAAACAGTTTAAATCAAATTGACTGTACATGAATTCAGGAAATAAGCTGGCGTTATTTTGTCATCAAAATGACGTCTTTAACATCATTTAATATTAAAATAATACGAATAATGTCAGTTTGTTTGCTAGGAACACTTACAGATCAAATTTTTTTAAAGAAATTTTAAGAAAAAATAATTTGAAAATTAAAAAAAATTATGTTGTTATAAGATGTTGTAAGTGATGGAATTCTGATTTTACTTTTATATTAAATTTTATATTTAGCCTATAAATAATAATTATGATATATCTGCATTAAGAACGAGTCTTATTTTAATTTTCTAGAAACCAGATACAAACATGAGGTACTAGTCGACGGGGAACCAATTCTTTTTGAAATTTTAGATACGTGTCCAAAGGTAATCTTTTTTGTATCTAATAAAATTTTATTACATAATAATCTATACATATTATATACATTATTATTAGTCTATTATTAATTTGTACATTATTTTATATTAATCTATACATAAATAGTTTCTCTAACATAATTTTTAAACATTTTTAGAGTGAAGATGAACTGCCATCGATGGAAACTTTACAGTGGGCGGACGGCTTGTTGCTGGTCTATTCAATAACCGACAGAAACTCTTTTAATTTTGTTAGAAAGGCAAAAGAGGCTCTTGCAGTAGCTGATCCCGAAGCTGCGATGCCTCTTGCCCTTGTTGGAAATAAAGCTGATATGGTTCATTTACGACAAGTCAGTGCCGAGGAAGGAGAAATACTAGCAAAGGATTTTGAATGCTGGTTTAGTGAAATAACTGCAGCTGAGCAGGTAATTGCAATTTCTAATAATTTATCATTTTATTCACAGGTTTTATAGCTTTTTTTAAATAGTTAAGTAACTTCCATAGGTTGCTCAGGTCGCAGAATCTTTCCACGAATTATGCAGAGAAGTTCTCGCAGCTAGAAGAAGAAACAAACAATCTTTGCTGGATAGAATGCTCGGTGGTAAAGCGACACGCGCTTATTCACGAGGAAAAAGCGATTCTGCTTTACCGAAAGATTAAGATCTTATTACTTATGGTAAAGGCATTACATGCCTGTTACAAATATAAGAAAAAAAAGAATCCTTCAGAATATTGTTAACTGAAAAATGTGAAAAAAGATAGTAGAACAATCGTATATAATCGCTTCTTAAGCAGAACAAGTCATGATAACATCAAAATAAGTGATCCGTCACAATGATTCGTTATTAATTAAATAGCGGTTTTTGTACGTCATTTTGATGTTGTAATAAATTTGTTCTATTTGATTGTATTTAATGTACAAGGAATGAAAGAAAAGCAAAGCAACAAATGCCAAAGAAAAAATCAATTTTCAATTTATAAAGAATATAATTTAAGATTAACTGTCACATAAATAGACATATAAATATGTAGATATATATGTCGATATATAAATTTTTGTAATATTATCTTCATAAAATTATATAAAAATAATTTAAATTATAACTTAGAATATATATTCTGAAGAATTGATTCTGAAGAATTGAAAATTGTATAAAAATAACTTAAATTATAAGTTATTCTTCAGAATATATATTCTGAAGAATAAGTTAAGTTATTTTTATACAATTTTATGAAGATAATATTAGAAAGTTCAGTTCAAGGAAAAATGTAATATAGAAGGATGCCTGTATTCACAGACAGATTTTATAAGATCGTCTTAAGTACTTAGTCTTAAGTACAGTCTTAAGATGTCATGAACCAATCAGAAAGCCGTATTAGCATTTTAGAATATTATTTAAAATGATTTTAAAATAAGAACTGACTATGAATACCGGCGTTAATGCCTATTGTACACTGGATGCGATGAGAGCCGCTATTAGCGACGAGCGATATCCAATAAAAACTCTACTTTGTACCATCACATGCAAAAAAGAAGAGCTTTCATGCGATTCAAATCCGATATGTAGTAGGTATGTTCGGGAAGATGCTATAGCGCTATTTGTATCATTCTATCCTTTATTTAATAAACGAATTCGAAGATAGAATGACAGAAGTAGCGGTAATAGCAGTTTCTTGGACGCATCAAATATAAGAAATTTGTTTGTTAATATCTTTAAAATATCTAATTTTAATTATATTGTTGAAATTTAAAAGTAATACATATATAAGTATTCAAATATAGGACGGGAATTCCTGAAACATGGCGGACCAATCAATGCGCTATTTTATCATATTGCAATTTGCAATTTGAATAAAGTTGCAACTCTTCTAATTGTAAGCAAACTACATTTAATTTAAAATTGTAAAGAAAATTTAAATTAATAAAAATAAGATTGATTCTGTAGAGGCCCTCCACCATCTCCCCCAATTTTTAATGGCGGTCCTCTTTTTTCAGCAAACACCAAGTTACATGTAACAATTAATATAACTGTATTAATTAATATAACTGTAGTATAACACACATAATATATTACAGTTATATTCTTATGGCAAATTAATTATAAGAGGTACTTTACATATAACTCGAGGTTTGCTCATTCAAGATTTGAATGTCTTTATATATTACATACGAATTTAATATTATATTTTCATGCAGTGTATTTATTCAATACCAAAATAAAAAGAAAAAAAAAAGAAAAAATTATAATATATAAAGTAATCAGACACAATAGAATATAATACAACACAAAAAATAGACTTAAATCTTTTTAATATCAAATATAAAATACAAAAATTGCTTATAAATTTTTACAACATTTTTGCTTATTATATATACGATCTCGTATACAAAATGCATGCATATCATAACACAAAATTATTTGCGTATATTTCAAGAAAATCCGAATTCTGGTTCTGCAATAATCATATCTACATTTTTATTTAATAAATCTTTTCTTTCTTAATGATACAATGTTTATTAATGAGTTAAACGAAAATTTCAATTTCGCATCTCCTACTGTGGAAATAAAAGTTGTTGAATTTTAAGAAACTCGAAATTGAATATTCAAACAAGTTAATTTAGTGAATTTTGTGTTATAATATGCGCTTGCATAAAAATGAAATTACGAAATTATGTTTTTTTAATGCAAATTTTAAGCCCATTTTTACCAAACATAATTACTAGTATGTAAGTATATTTCAAAGTATGTAAGTATATTTCTCTATAATTATTAAGCAATTATTGAGACTTTAAATACACTTTAAACTTTTCCAATCATATATTATTAATTTAAGGTTTAATTTAACAAAAATCAGCTAGAGACCCTCCACCACCTCAAATTTTATTGGCGGTTCTCTTTGCTTTATAAGTATACTCATCCGTAAAAAAATGGACTACTAATAAATTTAATAGCCCGTTTTTACAGTAAATATATTTTTTATTTGTATATCTAATTACTTTACTGTATTTTGATAATGATATTATATTAATATTTTTGTATTTTGGCAATTTTTATATTTTATATTACCTTTTATTGAAAAATCCTTTATACAATTCAATATTACAATAATAACAATTGTTTACAATACAATATAAAATCATAAATGCTATTCAAAATATAATAAAAATGATATTATAGGAGTATAACTAACAAATTTTAATAATGCGGGATTATACGACATCAAAAATACATATGATAACATAAATTTTCCTAAACAAATATTTAATGAAATATCGATAAACGCAAAATGAAACACTGACAATAATTAAATTGCGTTTACTATTAACTTTAATTTCTCGGAAAAAAATGTTTTATATATAATTATATAAAATTATATTATAATTTTATACAATCTTACATATAATTTTATATACAAATGTATATAAAGATACATAATTTTACACATATATAATTTTACATAGTTATATATAAAACATTTTTCCTGGGTTGCAATTATAAAAGGTATTAATATTGCAATAAAAAGTCATTAATATACTTATGACAGCACTTTCATCGCGTTCAAGATAACTTATTCCAATAATGTAAATGTATCAAGATCCCTCTGCCTTGGCTATAGTTAGCATCCGATAGAAAGAAGAATAATCTTCATAGTGGAGAATGAACTTTCTATGTCAAATTCACGATGTCTATTCGTAAAGAAAAATTAAGCAATCCGTTAAACACTAGCGGTCTTGTTACAGAAAGGTGTGAATCTTTCAGACTACTTATGATAATAAGTAATAATTTTGGTATATCAATTATAATTACTATTTTTATCTTTAATTTAATGTTAAAATTCGCGAGAAAACATGTTCTACCACACATCATACTAAAATCTCTTATTAAAAAAAAACGGATAGAATGATTTTTTTATGAAATAGCGATTACGAAGGAATATATTTATAATAATAATAAAACATGCGTGTTGTAATTTTATATATATATATATGAGTATAAAAGTTTTTCGGGTACCAACTGTTTCAGATAAATCGATAATAACAAAATTTTAAAGAAGATTTTATACTGAAAAATTTATGTAAAATTTAATTATTTCTTGTTTTTCTATATTTTCCAAAAATTTTAATTATTAATATCCCGCTAATACGAGAGTACCCATTCGACTTATTTCGAATTTTTTTGTAGCTACACGTTTTTAATTCATCAACAAAAATAAATTCATCAACAAAAATAAAAATATGTTAAATATAATCATCTCATAATATCTGCATGTATTTTATTATAGAAAAGTATATGTAAAAATTAATAATTAATAATATTCTGGAATGGTGGAATGTCCAATATCTAAAAATAATTTTAAAATAATAGTTAGAAAATTAAATATATACATTCGTAATCATATTTTTGTTAGAGGAATCATCAAAAATTGTGCAAACTATTTGTAAAATTTATTTTATACAAATTTATTTTAAATTTATTTACTTAATAGTTTGGACTTAAACAAATAATATTATTAATAATCATTATATATCCATATTAATTGCATAACTAAATTTCTATTGTTATTAAGACAGTACTATTACTAATATCATTACTAGTAGGAGAACATTTAATAAAACAAAGAAAGCGATGAAAATTGTACTAGTGTAAATACTAGTGTAAATATTATTAGTGTAAATACTAAAATATACCTCTAAATTAATTTCGCGAACTTGAGTTCAAATATATAGCAATTGTCACTGACTCACTGACAAAATTATTACTTCCAGTAATTACAGACGAAAACGTGGGATTAATTCCGATCCTATACAAGAATCTCTAATGGGACCAAACTAGACTTTGCGAATGGGAAGCGACGAGGAATAATTCTCCATGATGAAAATAATTACGACTTTCCATCGCTAACTACACATTCACTGGCATGCATCTGACGCGAGGGACAGCGATGAAGTCTTTGATATAATGAATCAATCACTAAAATATACTTATAATTCTAATAATGTTAAAAATATAAATATCAAAAAACAAACAAGAAGTTAACGTTTAACCATTATCTCAGTCAAAGCTTCAATCTACATTGACTTATTTAATAAATTTGTATATTAAATATTTGTATATTAAATAAAGAAAATACAAAGAAATTATTCTAAACTAAAAATTTTTCTATTATAGACAAGATTATTCTAAACATGAAATTTTAAATTAAAAGTCGAAATTATTAATGACTTCTTGATATTTACAATAAAATTCAAATTTAAAGAAAGTTTTAAAATTAAATATTTATCAAACTCATTAAATTAATAAACAATTTTTGTCATACGTTTCGTCGATTCCGTATAATTTATATCAATAAAGCAACAATAAATTTGATTTACTACGACAAGATAAATGCTACATGTATTGAATAGATATATTCAATAAGGATATAAACGTTCCAATAATTGTATAATTTATTAGTAATTATTGCAAATTACAAAAGTAAACATAATGGCATTTATCTGGACATAATTTACATAAATTTTATATTATGTACCTAATACTATTATACATATATTTATTTATAACAAAAAATTAATTACAATCTTAATTTGTACTCCCAATATATGTATAGAATTTTATAAGAAATTAATTTAATTTAATTAAGTTAAATTTCAGGGGAACTGAAAATTCAATGAAAAAATTCAAAATTATATATAATTTGATTTATTTTTATATTTGATAATTGGAAAATACTGATAATTAAATAAAATTTAAAATTAATTAAAAATATTATTTAATTTTTAATCCCTCTTTTCTATTTATCAAGTATGTGCATATGATGTCTATGTATCCCTACTTACATGTCACATAATTTATTAATCAATTTTACACAAATTAAACAAATTAAATTTTTAAATTTAATTAAACAAATAAAATTATACAAATTTATCATGTAATATCTTTTAGTTTCATTATATATATTTTTTTTATAATTTTTAAAATAAAATTTAATTACCCGACCGCGAAATTTTATTGAAGTGTCATTTTATTTGTAATAATTTAATTTTTTAATTTAAAATGATTGTGTTTATCCCTACCTATTTATACTTATTATCTCTACCTATCCATATTTTTATTGTCCTACCTATCCTATTTTCATTTTATTTGCGTATACCTATCTCCATTCGTGTATTTCTACCTACATTACTTCATAAATGTGCAATAACATTATAATACATTAATGACTGCATCAAACAAAGTAGTTCTCAAATTTGCAAAGTTCTTCAATTCGATTGGTTCTTGCTTTTGGTTCCTTATGGATTTAAATGTATAAATTAAACACATTAAAGAATTTTACAACAGTTGCAAAATTGATTTCTCTGCTGAATGCAACCAATGTCTTATTGCTGATAAACTCAGCGGGAGTTGAGTAACTAACTTAATCGCAGTCATAAATAATAATAAAGAAGCAATAAACAATAATAATTAAAGCAGGCTTTCATTTTTAAAATACAAACAAATAAACAAACAACAAGCTAATGAGAATTAGTGCAGATAATCAAGCGCAAATGTTTTGTAGATTTCTTTAATCTACAAAACTTAAACTTGATTATCCGCGCTATCTCTCATTAGCCTTGTTGTTTGTATTCTAAATAATTCTTAAAAAATATAAAAACTCGCAATTTGCGAGCAAATTACCCTCCCGAATATTCAGTTTACCTTTTACAAATGAAATTGGTGTCACATACCAATGTATCTCTCAATGAGCAGAATATCTAAAATTGACGCATAAAGACAACTTTAAGATATCTTTAAAAATTCTTTTAGAAATATCTTTAAAATATTTCAAGAATTCTAAAATAAGAAGAATTCATAAAGAATTTTAAAAGATATTTTAAAATTGTTTTATGTCGATTTTAGACATTCTGTTCATTGGGCTCGTAGAGATTCTCTTCTTTCTTCTGGTCAGATTGGATTCATCTTTCGTTGTTCCTGACCAATATTCTGACTTTATAAGCCAGATATCGATAACAAGGAGATATACTCCTTTTTGCTATCCATTGCTGGCGACTATATATCATCGGCAATAAACGTAAGCTTTACGCTTCTGTATGATGTGCGAAACACGAACGCGTCGCGAAAAGGTCATATTAATAAAATTGATTAAATATTAATATAAACAATTATCATTAATAATAATAATAATTTTATTAACATACGAATAAATTTCGTGTTTATTTTCTATTCGCGTTTATTCAAAATCAAAAATATAAATGTGCGACTAAAAATAAATCTAAATTAAAAAAATCTTCATATTAATAACGTATTTATTTCAAGAATCTCTAATATTATGAAACTAGATTAAATTTCTTAATGTAAATTTTATAATATATTCAATAAAACTTAATTTAAAAATAAATGACTGAAAATTATTAAATCAATTATCCGATAAAATTCAAGGCCCATGTACGTATTTTTAACGATTTGAACAATTCGTTGCTGAATCTCATCTCGAAATATGTGGAGATAAAAAATTCAGATAAATGATGTAAGATTCGAAAGGGATAATTTTCCCTCATATCAATAAATAAATCCCTATCGTATTTTGTATATTATTAGAATTTTTTGATTAATTTATTATTTCAAAATTAAGTATTTTAAGTCAAAACTCTGAACGCCATTTTAAAATAATTATAAAATAAAATTCTTATATTTCTTGTATATTGGATCTTTCATCATATTACTACTTTAATTGGTATAAAATCCAATTATTACATACGAATAAGTTATAAAATATTAGACTGAAGTAAGTGCAGATAAATAATAATAATTAATAAACGCAAAATGTCTTTACAAAAAAGCGAGATTAAAATTATATGCTCTACATTAAATTTTTTATTATCATTTCATTAGTAAGTTGTGTACAAAGAAATGTGAAACAATAAATGGAATTCCTTAGAAAACAGTTCATATTATACGTAAATGTGTATATAGGTATTGCTTTTTTGCATCAACTTCTATAAAACTTAATCCTAAATGAATATTTGAGGATAGGATAGAGAGGAAAAATAATAAAATAATATTTATTAAACTGTAATAATCACTATTCTATATAATGATATTCATAGACAATAATTTCATACTTTAATTGTTATTTTATATAATCTTTATATTTTTTAAATTCCGGTTATTTCATACATTTCAAAAATACGAACATTTTATTTTTCTTCATTTTAACTTCCAAAATGTATTATTTTATAATAATATAAAAAAATGATCATCAAAAAAATCTATTTTTTATTGTTCTTTTGAGATTAAATTACTTAATAACAAAGCGTTCACATTAACGCGTATGAATTTACAATTAGTACAAAAAAATTTGAGCTAAATTTAATAATAATTAGAAACAATTCAAAGTGAACAATTACTAATAAATACAACAAACGATTCTCGATTAAAATAACAATACAAATATTCAAAATAAATAAGGATTATTAAGAATTAAACGCGATTCTAATTAATTAAGAGCTAAACACGTTATTCAATATTAATAGTTTCCTACTGAAGATGACCATATTAAAGGTCGAAACGTATGGTTATTGTCAAATTTTTAATATTTAATTTTTTAATTTTTAATTGATGTCTTTAATTATATAATCTGTTTCCGCAATAAAAACGTCCAGCATTTGGCTCTTAATAGTCCTTATTTAGTTTGAATATTTGTATTGTTAATTCAAAGTGATAAAAAATTTTTTATGCATGAATATATATAAATATGTACGAATAAATATCCATAAATATGTACAATCATATATGAAATATGTCCGTATATGTTCATACATCAAAGGATAATTTTTATACTATTTGTTTTAAAAAAAAATCAAGTTTGAAGAAATGTAAAAAAATTACTTATATAAAATTATATATAAAATTATTATATATAATTGTGTATGAATAATTTTTTTTACATTTTTCCAAACTTATTTTTTTTCTGAAACGAACAATGAAAATTAACGCTTTAATTATTTTTAAAATGTTTTCACATTACTATTATTATTTCACACTAAAAAATAATTTTACAAAAGAAAGAGAGATATATGTATGGACATATTTCATATATGATTATACATGTTGATGGATATTTATTCATACATATTTATACATATTCATGCATAAAACATTTTCTACTGAGTAGGTGTAACGTGACATTATAAATTTCATAGTGCATGCACAATAAATTCCATATAATAAAAAGATATTCAGGATTAAGTTTTTATTTTAATCTGTTATTATTTATCCATTTTAAGATAACGGATGTATAGAATACTATATATATAATTATCTGTATATGTATTTTTAATAAATTGATGCACATGCATCTGTAGATATATAGTAATTAATAAAATTACCACATACATCCGTTACCCCAATAAAAACATTATAATTATAATTTATTTAACATTATAATTTATCACTCACCAATCCGATGCGCAACAGCGGAGTTATATCAGCAATGTCGCTACGATGATTTTGTAATAAAAAAAATATGAAATCCAAATTAAAACACAGTGAAAAAAATCAACTAAAAAAATTTCAAGAAATATTACTAAATGCAAAGTTCTCTTGAAAATAAAATCATATAATATTCAAAATGTATAATTTTTATAAGCATCGAATTTTTTATATAATTCATCATTCAATTATATTTATAAAAATAATTATACATTTTCTTAAAAATATGTATTTACAAAATTTCAAAATAATTTTAAAATCATCCTTTTTTTTAATCATTTTTTTTTAATCTAAAATAAAACAACTCAAAATTAAATAGAAGAAAGATTCTTATAAGTTCCAAAAAAATGATACCGCAAGATTGCTCCGTCGCTGCCTGATGCCTCTCCCAGATCTTCTCCTACTCTCAGAATCGGGTTGGCATCCTCTCGCATAGGACACTCGCGTAAAACACTCGTGGACACTATAAATGCGCGCGGACTAATCATTTATGAAAGTCTTTCGCGCGACACTGCGACACTCCACAAAATCCATAATAAAATTTCTATTTCGATCGGTGAAATCAACATCACACGTCGACGAGTACTTGCGAAATACACGATGAATCCCCACACGATGAAGTCCCACACGGGGAAAGAAGACGAAATCGATCAAATCCGTCATCTCTGTTTTACACAAAATCGTGTTTAAAATTAGCTCAGTCATACGCCTTAATTTTAGTGGGACACAAGTGATACTGTACCACGAGCGATTCGAAGAGACTGATAGACGTGACAAGCGCCTCTAATAAGAGAAAAGTTGGTACCATTGCCGATTGTCTAACAATCGAGACAATCCAGGAAATGGAATACAACCCTTTGTCACGAAGCTAGTTTTTTAAAAAAAAACTACAGAATTAGGCTCTGACCAAGTCAGATTAAATGCGATTTAGGCTGATAGATAATGACAGAGAAATAATAACCTGACCAGAATTATACAACTCCTTTTTGGGCGACCTACCAGAGCGGAATTCTATAACTCGTTATGTGCTCATAACGACTGCATAACTCGAGTTAACGAATACAGACCCAGAGAAGAATCCGAGTCGATCGATCGTTTCTTACCACTGAATTGTTGGCCGACAGACAGAGCGCGTCCTCAATTAGCCGACAGTAGTTGCTAAACCGCGCGAACACACACCACGAAGTGCATGACATTACGCAGCCAGCATCACCTCGTGTCCGGAGCATTTGACGTGAGAGCGTTGCAGTGATCGTGGCCATCTCAGCAATGTCCCAAAGAGAGTTCCGCTTTTCTGTCGAAATGTCGCAGATATGATTTCATCGCCGAAATAGAATTCTATCAAATGGGTTTTGATAAAAGTCCATTAGTCTGATAATTTTAACGCTCCCGAAGCAAACGCGACGCGACGAACCGGCTGCGGTTCGTTCACTCTCAATTAAATAGGCGGACGAGGATATGTTAGCTTCCCTATCGTTGGATTTTTATACGAAGAGAACGATTTTACTCAATATCTCACTAAAAATTTATCTAGATAAACATATCATTCAGATAGATCCAAAATTTTTAGATAGATTTGAGAAAAACTATTTTTTTCGCATATATCCGGGTACTGAGCTCTCTCTCACCACGAGAGGGAAGATAGCCATGAGAGGGAAGGTATCATCTGAAAAATGTAATATACAGCTATTATTTATATTACTATGCAATTATAGGTTGACTTTTAGAAATGAATATTAAACACACGTCAATTCGTTACCATTGCGAAATAATTAAAAGAATAATTTTCACACTATTTGTCTTAGAAAAAAATCAAATTTTGTATCGGGAAGTGATTGTTAGTTTATAATAATTTTATGTTACACAACATCCGCGCAGTGTACACAATATTTTCAACAAAAGAAAGATTGACGTCTTGTGATTTTTTGTTACTTTTTGAATATATTATTAATCTTTATTTAATTGTAAATCATCAGAGAGAGCAATAAAAATTGAGATATAATAGTGCGATAGCGCACATCGCTAATTGGCTAATTTAAAATAAAATATGATTCTCATTAATAAAGCAACGAAAAGTTACTAAGCATCGGGTGTTGTGAGTGGATGTGAGTGGATACTATTGCATTAGCGCGCTGTGCGCTAACGGAAACCACCCAATTTGAGGTGAATAATGTTGGAAAGATATTGTCACACAAAAAGATATTAAGTAAGGGGCTGCGCACAATAGCAGGAATAAGAAATTAGGAATAATGATTTCAACATATCAGAAACTATGTATTTCGCCATATCCAATTACTGATATGTTAAAATCATATATTCTTTATTCTTAATTCCTTATTTTTTCTATTATGCGCCTTAGTCATTGATTGACTTAAATATTTATAACTCAGTGACAATTATAAACTCAGAATTTTTAAAAATGTTTCTTAATGACTGAAACATTACTGATTTTTTAATAAGTTTTCGTGGAGAAAAAAATTACGATAAAAAATGTTTTGACTATTATTTTCTTCTTTAAGTTTAATTGATATTAAGTTTAATTGATATTAACACTATAATCGTTCATAAATATTTGCAATTTTTTTACAATTTACAGAAACTTAAATATCTCGAAAAAAAAAGTTTCCAAACACATTTAAAAGACAAAAAAGAGAGCTTTAAAAATTTTTTCTCGATCGTTAACAATTTTTATAAAATTAACGTTTGGAACAGTTTTTAAAAATTTGAAAAAATTATATAAATCAATCATATTATAGTATAAACATTTTTCCACTTTTTATTTTTTCCATTTTTAGTGTCAAAATTAAAAACATATTAGAAAAAAATAAATTTTTACACAATAAAATTTTAGAGAATAAAAAATATCTATATGGAAAATCATCATATCAATTTTTTTCATTTAAAAATTTAAAAAATCTACGTTAAAATGCTTATTTGTTAAATTTTATCTGACGAAGTTTCAGCGCTTCAATAAAAAACTAATTTCAATGAAATAAATAATTTCAACGTTAAATAATTCAGGAAAAAAATGTCATAGATATAAAAGTCAAACGCCATTTTGAAGCTCTATTTTTTGTTTTTACATTGTATTTTTAAAAATTTCTCCACAATTTTTTTTCATCGAGGTATTTAAATTTTTACAAAATGCAGGACAATGCAAGCGTTCTTGAATTTATGAACAGTAATGTACATTACACAAAAAAGTGAGAAAAGTGAAAAGAAGTGAGAAAAATGATTCGCTCCTAT
>NW_017259306.1:363073-370836 GCF_001594045.1 Atta colombica | reverse complement strand
AATATATATAATTTTATATAATTTTAATTGAATATTCTTAGCAGCACTCTCTATCGTCTAACGTAGGACTTTTGCAAAATATTTTGTAGTTTTTTTTTAATCAACAATTAAAGACAATTTTTTTTAAATTGCAACTTTTTTTCAAATCATCGCCATTTCAAGAGAAATCAATATTTTAAAAAATCCCTATGTCAGATAATCGTAACAGTGTAAATGATGCCACTTTTTTTTAGTTTACATAAGTTGCACCATTTTACCGAAATCATATATACAGCTTGAACCCGTCTCACGAAAAGTGTTCCCATAAGTGTGAATCAGAAAGCCGCCATCTTATCGAGATTCAAACGAGATGAAAAAATTATTTTCTACGCTAGAAAATATGTAATAAAATCTTTAAATTTTTCAATCAAATTATTCATTTTTTCCCCAAAATTTCACAAAGTTAGAACTGACTTTTGGATGTCAGGGATGGGATTCCCCCTTAAAAAATTAATAAAAAATATGTAGAAACCGGATATCTGTATAAAATGAATGTAGAGCATAAAATTTTGAATTATCGAAACTGTCGCTAAAACTGCTACAAGCAATCAGCAAGACAATTTTTGGCAAGTGTCGTGCTAGATCCAGATATTAAGATATTAATTTAAATTAATTAATTCTCTGAATAAAGCTCATGAGCGAGAAGAGCGGACTAAATTGACAATGAGTCAAAAGTTCTTTATCATTATCAGACCCTATATATTTCCTTATACAATTTAATTTGGGATATCGATAATACTTTCCTAAAATTATTAATTAATATCATTATCATAGAGATGTCAACTGTAGCAAGGTTCTTCCGATTTTAAATGGTGCATATAAGAAAATTCAGTGATGGAAATTTACCTTACGTTCTCGCAAAAGTTCATAAACCAGGAGTTTCTTTCAGAATCATAATATCATAGGTAGTTCTTTATATACGTTAAGAACGTTTTTACATGAGATAATTTTAAATAGTATTAATAAATCTTTAATATTGATAACAGCTTCCAGTTTATAAAAAACTGAAGGGCACACATATGGGAAATGAATTGCTTTAATTTCTTTAGATGAGATCTCATTGTTTAATCATGAACATCCTGATTGAACCAGCAGTAGATAGTGTAGCCAACAGATGGGAGTTTTTTTAAATAAAATAAACATTCCAAAAAATGAATTTATACAAACAGTGAAACTAGTATTCGATATATTTCAGTTTTCAATGATGAATACTATAAACAAAATTTTGGTAATTTTCGATTCGCCATTCTGTTCGATCATTGTAGATGGATTTGGTTTTACAAGATTTAAAAATCTAGGCTCTTAAGACTATATAGGATTACAATTGCCTTTATACCTGAGATATGTATCTAAATCTGAATTAGTGAATAATTCATAATTAACCAGTGACATACTTGGCATTGATAATCAGTTCAATTAAAAGTAATATTTATTAAATATAAAAGTAATATTAATTAAAAGTAAATAAGAAGTTCAATTAAAAAGGGAAGAATGTTTGATTTATGTAATTAAAATATCTGATATCTGCATGTTAATTTCAATCTTCGAATATCATTCATTGAATTTAAGCATTAAAACAAGGTTAGTTAGATTATATTGTATAGTAAAGATTAGCTAAGTTAGGGTTATTAAGTTCTCACATTTAATTCACTGATTCAATGGCATACTTGACACTGATACTAGTGATTATCCACTTATTCAGATTTAGAGAATAGATGACATAATATTGGCAGCTCTTTATAGCTTAATTGATATCATATTAAAAATCTTTAATTTATTTCATAACAGATTCCAATTTACAATGGAAATTAGAGGTGAGAGAATTAACTTTTTAGACGTGATAATAATTAAAAGCAACAATATTTTATAATTTGACTGGCGATACCTTAATTATTTATCTTCTCATCCAATTTCTCAGAAAAAAAACGGTTGATAGGAATGATTGATAGAGCTATATTATACTCTCAGATTCTAAATTTCATGAACACAAGAATGTTAGATAAGAATGTTAGACTTGTAATACTCTTTTAAAAAATAACTGTCCAGCGGAATTTTTTTTTAATACCATTAATTATCGACTAAAATATTTGTTTCTCAAATGTGCTTCGTCAAAACAGGAGAATATTAATAATAATGTTAATGAAGATAAAGATCGAGAACCTATTTCTTATACCATATTCTTTAATTGAGAGTAAATGTAGGACAATTTGTAAGGAAGAAAATTTGAAATTAGCGTATTACAGTAATAATAAACTCAATAAATTCATCAGAATACATAAAGATAAGCTCCCCAAAAACGCAAATAAAAAGGTAGTTTACAATATTTCCTGTAGAGGCTGTGATGCATCCTATGTAGGGATAGACAGGCAGGAAAGTCAGTATTAGGATATTGGAACGTCGAAATTACATAAACTGAAATACACAAAACCAATCGGTAATCACAGATCATAGATTGTAATTTCAATCATAAATTCGATTGGGAAAATATTAAAAAACTCGGCACAGAAACTTCTCTAAATAAATATTTGATTTCTGAAAAATCACATATACATATAACATACAAAAGTAGTTCAGTTTTAATAATTTAGCTTAAATTTAGGGATGCACTGGATATCCGGAAAATATCCGGTATTCAGTATTATCCGGCATTGTTTTACTGTCCGACCAGATAACCGCATATCATTAGTATCCAGAAATATATCCGGTTAAACAAATTAAACAGAGTCATGGCTTATTTCGAGCTTATAAATAGAATGGCTTTAAAATTAATAAAATTAGCAAAATACAATTCAAAAAACAAATATTCAAAAAACAAAATACAATTGTATTTTATATTAATTGATTAATTTTTGAATATTATTGTATCTATGTATCTTATGCTGTATTTATGTATCTTATGCTAATTTTATTAATTTTAAAATCTTTCTATTTAAGTTCAAAATAAGCTATGAGCTCTGTTTAATTTGTTTAGCAAAAATATGAGTCTTTTCATTCTAATTTTATTCGTTGAAATTTAATATCATTAAATTGTTAATTTTTTCTTATACAAATGTTCTAATGCTATACAAATGTTTCTAAAAATAAGTATGCATATTCATGATGCTATAATATCTCATACATTGTTGCAAAATTACAATCTTTTTATCTATAGCCTTTTTTTTTCTTATATATAAGACACTTTCTTGGAATCCGGTCAAATTTCTGGAAAATGTCCGACTCAAAGAAATTACCTTCTCGGATATTCGATACTGAATATCCGATGTTACATTCTGTCCAGATATCCGATGTCCGATATCTGATAATTTTACGATCCGGTGCATCCCTACTAATATTTATTGTATTCAAGAAACCAAAAGCTTCTCAATCAAGCTTGCGAGTCCATGTTAAGGTGAGTTACTCATTAATTATAAATGAAACTTAGTTTTCATAAATGAATTTTGAATTAGCATCTTGGAAATCTGCAGAGTGACTTTCTTTGATGGACGACTGAGTTATGTGTGATAATTGGTGAAAAAAGCGATGATTACAGAGGAAGAGAGTCGAAAGAGAGTCGAAACGTTCAACATTGTGAATAAAGAAGACATCATAAAGATATTGGAATTAAATCTTTCCACTTTAAAGTTATGCTCCTCCTCCCGCGTTGACTCTTATTAGCCTTGAATTGGTATTATTGTTATTTTAAGTAGTGAGTCCGATTATTTAATTTTATTATTTAAATGATGCGGTAGACTACGACTTATCTTAGCAGTGAAATCACATATAATTGTACGAGGAATTACAAACTGAATGGATTCTTGAGGAGGTAGCCTCGATAATGATCAATGGGAACCGCGAAGAACTCGAACACGGACGCGACTTCGTATAAGATTGGGGCCCTGGTGAAGTAGATGCGAAAGAGGATACAAAGTAGTTGGAGACCTTTGTTTATCAACGAAACGAATGGAAAGTGAAGTGGCGAAGTAACACAATGTGTTTGTATTTCTAAATATCCTATTCATCGAAAAGTCTATTTTTACGAATTCAGCTGTTTATATTTTAAATTGTACAGAGATACAATAAATGATAATTATTAACTACTTACAGAAACTTTTTTGTTCTTTATAATCAATAACTGATAAACCTTTGTTTAAAATGGTAATATTGCGAAATATTATAAAATGTACAATATTTGTCACAATCTCGCAATCGAAGAATTGTTCACGATATTTACATAGCGAGTAAATATAAAATATATGATACAAGTATTTGACAGAACTCGAATACATTCAATATGGGCGTTATACATGTCGAACGCAAACAGCTATACTTTATGAGTGCGCAATTTTGAGTTAGATGGATTTGCTAGAAGATTATATCTTGAAAAGCGCCTGGAATAGCGGTACCTCTGTCTGTAAAAATAATCGGTCGAAAGATATTTAATTCTCCAAAAAAAGATTGTGAAAAATATTGTGAAAGATAACTAACAAAATCTTATTATGTTTTGATTTTAAATTAACTTCGATCTTATATTAATGATTTTATTTGAAAATATATTCGCTTAGCAGAATTAAGAAGTAATTAGTCAAAAGTTAAATAAAGATTAATTACAATGAATGTTTATAGAAATATGATATAGAAATCCGGAAAAAATTGTATCGACGCAAGTGTCGATTCATAGTGTGGATGATGTATTATAGCACATTACAGTCGTTCATGTGGGTTTTATATGGACAGAAACGAAACTAGAATTTGTTTGCAAAACGGATCTTGAAGTGGAATACGCCTTCTTGTTTTTATATGAAATCTCTCAATTAATTATTCTTATTTTTATTATGTGTATATAAAACTGCAGTGTGTATTGCCAAATAAATTACAACATCAAGAAGGAAATATCATTTTAACATAAAAATTTATAAATATGTTAGGGAGAACGAATAAATGATTAAGGAGATTCAAGAAGATTCAAAAGATTTAATGCACAATTTGTTAAAAAATATTAAATTTTATGATACTCTATCTAATATTTTATACAATCTGATATTTTATAAATCAAAACTGAAAATTTGATATTATTTTGCAATTAAGAATTTCTTAATATCGATAATCAAATTATTTTTATAAGTTTTGTACCCTCCCCCCCTCCCCCCAATATTGGATCCATTATTTTGAATTTTCATTTTTAATCTCAGATTCGAATAAAGCATTATCAAATTACCCCATAGACCAAGTTTCATAAAAATCAAAGTAATTTACTAAATAAAAGGGGAGAAACAGAACTGTCCATCCACAAAGATTTAAAAGTTCATACTAAACATAAATTTCTGAAATTTTAATCGTTTATTTATATTGTTCCATGAATGATAATAGAATTTCGTTCTTAATCGAATATCTATTTTTTGGTGTTGCAATTTTAATTTCTGGCAGCGTATTTATTAAAATTTAATAAGAAATATTTAGTAAAAAATATTAATAATCTTCATCATAATCAAAATTCCCATTATATGAATATAATTTCGTTATATGAAAGAATAAAAAATATTTTGTGAATAAATTTTGAAGATATTAAATTTTATATCACTCAGTATAAATAATTTTATATACATATAATAATAAATTAATAAATATATAACTAAAGTATTATGATGAATTACTAGAAGAATTAAAAATTCAATGGCAATATCTTTTTAGAGGTTGTTTGTAAGCATCTAGGATCGATAAATAACGGTAGAATAATAATAGGGAATGAATAAACGACTTACGGAGGAGCTGCGAAGTACCACTGTCTATCGCAGTACGAAAAGATATATTTCTAAAAAACTGTTTGGACACAGGATACCGGAATGACGAGAGAAAAGCTAAAATGCGAATGTAAATAAGACATCAATATCACGTATTTGAAATGTATATCTAAGTAATACCGCTTTTGAGATATGACATTTTTATACTAAATAATGAAAAATCTTCAAACTTTATCGGGTAATTTCCAAAGTTTTTTTAAAAACTAAAAAATTTTTTTTTAAAATTAAAAAATTAAGAAAATCTTTCATCAAAGACCCATTGAATTGACAGCAGATTACTTAAAATAAACTTAATGTCATTAATGTTACGAATTGTTTATTTTATCGTCGAGGAAATAAGTACGATGAAAATTTTGAATCAGGTACATGATTGTTGTTTGTATTGCAATGGCCACGAATGAGATAGCAGAATCTCAAAATGTAGGCACGACGTTGACATCGAAGCTGGTTTATCTTTATATTAATTATCCTCGGATTAATTTATCTTAGTCTGTGAGTATTGTTTCTCGAGATAATATGCACATTTTGTTCAAAACATATTTACGAATTATATTCGTAGACAAAAAGCTATGCCGAAAATGTTCAAGTCGTGGAACGAAAGGAGGATCAAAATGCCGTTGTCATGTCTTGCGCGACAATGAATGATGGCACGCATAATACCATGTACGAGTACGTCTCTGAGGATGGTTTCTACGATAATCCGTATAGCCTAAGTACGCAACGCGTATAGGTAAATCACAACTGTGCAAAACAATTTAAAGAGATGCACCAATTCAATTCATTCATTGTAGAAAAGTATGTAAAATTACATGAAAAATAAGTATAAAAATAATATGTGGAAATATATAAAATTGTGCTTTTTTAATAAAAATTAATACTTTTACTTCTCTAATATAAATACATTTTTATGTTTGACAGAAAATTACATAATTACAATAATAATAATATATTTTATAATTTCTATGTAAATGTACAAATTTTTGTAATATCATATAACATAATGGTAATATACCATAATATTTATATTTTTATATATATCAATAAAATAACTTGAGAAAAATTTTATGAAATTAGTTGGCGAATTAAGATTTCTATAAATTTAACTTTAATTATAAATTTACTTTCGCTAATTATTTAATTGCGATAAAAAAATAATGTTATTTGTAAGTTGTGACTTTAGGTATCTATATAAAAATACCTTTATTAATGGATGGATAATGGAAAATTATCCATTATAATTGCTGTAATTTTTTTTACAGTGGTATGTAAAATGCAATTATCCCATTCATGTTTGAATCTGTCATGTTAAATAACAACTTTATGAAATCAACTAATTTTAATCCTTTGAGAATCGGAGCTTTCTAATAAAGTAACTTAATGAAGACTTTGCTTTCTCAAGAGGACATCGAATTCTGGTCTCAGAATTCTAAAATTTTAATTTAAAAAAAATAATCTGATTATTGTGCAACTTAATTTTAGAAGATTCTTAATATTGAGTTTGAATATAACCTAAAAATATCAAATTGTTAAATACAGTAATCTCCATAAAAGAGGTTCTAGTGTCACAATGTTTAAAATCAAAGTTTGAAAATCAGTATTTTTTAATAATACGCTTTGGTAAAATTGGAAACTTGATGTTATTTCGGAATTAAAAAGTTCCTAAAACCGAATTTTATAATAATTTTTCCTTCAAGTTTAGTTTTCTAAAATTTTTCTATTTTCTAACGTTAATCTTTAGAAATTGGATGGATCTATAAAATTCGCCAGAGAATCGAGCATTCATAACTTTATCCTAATCAGTTTTAATTTGTTCATTTTAAGGAAACGGATGTATGCTATACATTTGTTGTATACGTATATTGTTATTAAATCCATGCATACATATAATAATCAAATTACTTTTTTGAAATTCCGTTTGTCATACTAAATTTACTATTTTGAATTTTT
>NW_017259306.1:361352-362973 GCF_001594045.1 Atta colombica | reverse complement strand
ACGAAATAAAAGAATGATTCCAAATGGAATCGTCGGTCCACAAAGAGTTAATTACTTAAAACTATTTTGAAATATACTATAGAATGAATCGAGTGAATCAATACTAGTGAATCGAAAATTTATTATATAATGTATACACACGGAAAAAAACAGCTATAGCCACGATCAAAAGTCGCCTATTAATACATTTTTTGGTTATAAGAACTGTAATACGATAACTGTAAGATTGGTTCATCTTAATGATTATAGCTGTAAAGAAGAATACGTCTATCTTATGATTACTATAATCAAATGTATTGATGGGCGAAAATTATCATTACTTCTGGTTATGCCAATCATAATATTTTTTTCTGTGAGCAAAATTTATTTTCTATTTATTAAATAAATAGAATTAAATAAATAAAATAAGAGATAAATAGGTGAGATAAATAGGTTGATATTATGTTATATAAATTGTGTTATATGTATTCGGAACAGATACGGCGGCTATTCAAGAAGAATGTATGACAGATCTGGACATTAAGAGTTCCCAAACCAGTTTCGAATAGAAACGGAATCACTATTAACGGAATGTCTGTGCGATAGCTTGTAATTCCATCGACGCAGCTTTATCTTTCTCGATGTCGAGAATGCAGAAAACTTCCGATCTTTCGCTCATTTTCGCCGTTCTCGAGACGTGTGACAGAAAACACCGAAGAATTTATCATTATTTATATAACTGCCTGCTAAAGGCACCATAATTCATGTAAATAAGTGCAGAAGAGAGGAGGAAAGATGTATAGAAAGACTTACATATTGACGAGATTTTTTTTTTTCTGAGGATCAATTGTTTTGTATGATTCTGCATACGGTGTATTAATCATTTAAATTTATTATACGTAAGCTCTAAGTAATATGTTGTAGCGTAAGTTTACAACATTTACAACTATGCAAATAAAGAAATCAATGCTCTAGTTATAAATTCACACTTTGTCACATTATTTCGCTTAATTTTCCCTTCAAGTTTAATTTTCTAAAATTTTTCTATTTTCTAACGTTAATCTTTAGAAATTGGATCTATAAAATTCGCCAGAGAATCGAGCATTCACTTTATCTTAATCAGTTTTAACTTGTTCATTTTAAGGAAATGGATGTATGCAATGCTATACATTTGTCTATATATTGTTATTAAATTCATGCATACATATATTCAGGTATACATAATATATTAATAAAAATATCATCCGTTACCCTAAGAAAAATGTTGATTCATCACTCACCGATCCGATGCGCAACAGTAGAGTTAAATTTGCAATGTCGGTACGATGATTCTGTAACAAATAAATTAAAATCCAAATTAAAACAGAATAAAGAAATAATTTATAATCATTACTTTAAAAAATGATTGCTATATGAACGCATGCAGTTTGTTGAAAATAATCATATAATTTTGAAGATATAATATATAATTTTAAAATATTTTTGTAAGCAATGAATTTTGAACCCATTATTTAATTAGATATAAAACAATTATATATTATCTAAAATAATTATACATTTTAAAGTATCTAAAATAATTATAAATTTTAAAGTATTATTTAAATTTTATATAAATTTATTTTGCTAGGATCTTCTTTAGAGA
>NW_017259306.1:358036-361290 GCF_001594045.1 Atta colombica | reverse complement strand
TAATTTTATAGAATTATTTTATATAATTATTTTTCAGAATATATATAAAATTATTTAAATCATTTTATTCAACAATAATTTAAAAATAATCATTTTTAAACTATTGTCAAATAAAATGATTTAAAAACAAGCGAAAAAAGATTAATTTTACACAAATAAAAAATAATATTTACCGTCAGATTGCTCCACCAATGCCCGATGTCTTTCTCAGACCTCCACCTTCTCTCAGAATATGCACAAGACACTCGCGTAAAACACTCGCGAATAATACTGCAATCGCGCGCGGACTATAACTTGAGTCCGATGACTGAACGACACTCCCGAAACGCGCGACGCGACGAACCGGCTGCGGTTCGTTCATTTTCTAAATCGGCGACGAAGATACGTAAGCTTCCCCGTTGGATTTTTACACGAAGAAAACAATTTTATTCAATATCTAAAAGTTTATTTAGATATATACATTCAGACATATCCGAAAATTTTTAGATATTTGAGAAAAACTATTCTTTTCGTGTAAATATCCTCTGAGCCCCCTTGTGTACTGACCCCCCTTACTATGTTAAGATGTACCCGTGAGAGGGAAGATAATCTGAAAAATGTAATATATTGCTATTATTTATATTATTATGCAATTATTATGCAATCGGTTAACTTTTAGAAACGAACATCAAACACACGTCTGCAATTCGGTATCATTGCGAAATAAAATCGGAGCAGATAAAAGGACTGAACGTTTAATTTATACATAGATTATGTCTGTAAGATATGATTAGAGTCAATAAAATAAAATAGTCTAAAGAGTAATAAAAAAGAGAAATATTTCTTTTATTAACGATAAATCGTTACAAAGTTACAGTTAATTTTTTAACGGAAGGTGCATAAAAACAAAAAATTAATTAAATTATTAAACTGCGTTAATTGTGAAAGGAATTGCATGAGAGTATTCATATTAACATTGCTTTTTTGCTCGTGTGTGATACCCTTCGTATAGATAAATAGCCGTGTCGCGTGCCGTTCTTCTTCACATATCTTTTTGAAAAGTACAATCGCGAAAAATGCCAGATATAATATGAAAGTTGTATTTTATAATATAATATAAATATTTACATGATACGATTGCTAATATGATTAATAAAATTATTCATAAAGTTTCGTATATTATTATATTTATTATATTAATCTTTCGCGATTACGTTTCGGAAGGGAATGTAAAGAAGAGTGGCACGCAACACGATTACCCGTCTGTACAAGCTTCAGTAAGGGAATGACTGCACGGTAACTATGCATAAACATGACGCGCCACCCCGCGCCATCCCTACTTCAAGGTCGCGCGCCGATCATCGAGTGTCGAAATATTACCGTTAACGCATATTACAAAATTAGTAAAATAATCTATTCGTTACGTTTTAATATTCTTCAATGAATATTACACGAGGCTTTATTATACGATTTACGTTTAATTTCTTCAATTCGTTACACACACAATTCATTTATCTTAGGCCTGATTATTAATAATCAGAGCTTATATTCAAGACCGTCTTAAGTACAATTTTAAGAAGTCACGAAGAGGGCCGTATTAGTGTATTAAGACATTACTTAAGACAGTCTCGAAATAAGAACGAATTATGAATCGTCCTTGGATATCTCTAATTTATATATCTGTAAATATATCATATAAATTCTATTTATATATCATTATTATACTTAATCCAAATTGTTTTATAATTTAAAAAATGTTTGCGTTTATTTTTAATTAAAGAATGTATAACTTATTATTAATCTTTATTTGAATGTAAATCATCAGACTAATAAAGATTGAGATATAACTCTTAATACACACCTTAGTTTTAAGCAATATTTGGACAGCCTTACGTAATTAATCATCAATTCGCGTTCGTGAATATCTAATTTCTGTAGATTAATGTGCGACACCCAGAGCGATCACACGTCCGTCTCCCTTAGCGATCGCCGAGCGAATGCCAAAGTGATGACGTATTGACCACCGCGTCGCGCGACACGCTCCCCGCTCCCCGCTCCCCTTTGTTTTTCGCCGCGCGACCCTTCCCCTCGCTTTTCACCGGCGCTGTTATATCCAACTATTGCGTACGAAAAATATTCAATGATTTATTCAATTATTCGTATTTTACATGATTTTGATAAACGGTATCGCTGTATATTTCGCGTTTTGATTTGTGGTATCTCGAGCACAATCCTATATTACTTATTGCATGATTCTTTTAAACGAATTAATTATTCGCGTAAGATTTTTGACATTCCAACATTATGTCTCAATTTTCATAATTCTTTTTAATGATTCATATTTGAATAAAAGTTGGTACAATATTTTATGAAGATACATGCAAATTTTCTTAATATCGTGAAACAATTTGTGCTAAATACAGCTTTGGTTACAAGTACTAAATATCTTGTTAATCATTATATTTAATTTTTCAGTTAATAAATTAATTCAAGACACTACTATTATTGCAAATTATCCGTGTTTCAGAAATTCTTTAAATTTACAACAATGTTTAAATTGTTTAAACATTTTTATTTCAGAGTTTTACATTTTTGTATGAAAAAGTTAGGTGTACAATTTTGCTTCCGCCGTTTTTTTTCCGAAATTCGAGGCTTTATTGTAAAAAACTGGTTATACATTTATGATTCAAAGTATTGTCCATCGCTGGCCACTACTTTCTCCCATCTTTCGGGTAGCGTATAAATCCCGCGTCGAAAAAACTGGTTTTTTGAGGCGATCCAATTTTTTACTTCTTCATAAGACCGGAAGTGCTGGTCAGCCAGGCCGTGTGCCATTGATCGAAACAAGTGATAGTCAGAGGGAGTAACGTCTGAGAATACGGCGGGTGGGGTAGGACTTCCCATTTCAACGGTTCCAAGTATGTCTTGACCACTTTCGCAACATGGGGTCGAGCATTGTCATGCTGCAAAATCACTTTATCGTGTCTCTCGTTGTATTACGGCTGTTTGTCTTTCAATGCTCGGCTCAAACACATCAATTGCGTTCGATACCCTCGATCGCCTGTGATTGTTTCAGTCGGTTTTAACAGTTCATAATACACTACGCCGAGCTGGTCCCACCACAAATACAGAGCATGACCTTGGAGCCGTGAATATTCGGTTTGGCCTTCGACGTGGAAGCATGGCCGGGAACTCCCCATGATTTTCTGCGCTTGGGATTATCGTAATGAACCCATTTTTCGTCCCCAGTCACAATGCGATGCAGAAATCCCTTC
>NW_017259306.1:354213-357174 GCF_001594045.1 Atta colombica | reverse complement strand
TTTTTACATATTCCTACGATTTTATATTTTAAAGAAGTTTCTGAAATTTATATTTTATATTTTTTTATTTTAAATAATTCGTATGTTATTTTATCGAGCCATGATCAGTGTTAACGTAAGTTTAAAGAATTTCTGAAACGTAGATAATTTACAGTAATAGTAGTGTCTTGAATTAATTTATTAACTAAAAAATTAAATAATGACAATTAAATAATTAACAAGACAATTTAGTACTTGTAGCCAAAGCTATTTAGCACAAATTATTTCACGATATTAAGAAAATTTGCATGTATATATAAAGAACATATATAGAATATTTTACCAACCTTTATTCAAGTATGAATCATTAAAAAGAATTATGAAAATTGAGACATAATGTTGAAATATCTCACGCGAATAATTACTAATTTGTTTAAAAGAACCATGCAAGTAATATAGGATTGTGTCCGAGATGACACAAAGCAAAACGCGAAATGAAACAGCGATACCGTTTGTCAAAATCATGTAAAATATATGAATAAATGAATAAAACCGTTGAATATTTTTCATACGCAAAAATTGGGTATCTGAAGGGCGTCCTGCGAAAAGCGAGGGGGAGGGAGGAGCGTGCCGTGCGGCGCGGTGGTCGATACGTCATCACTTCGGCATTCGCTCGGCGACTTCGGAGCAAGATGGGCGTGCGGCATGAGTCGTTCCGGGTGTTGCGCATTAATCTACAAAAATTAGATATTCACGAACGCGAATTGATGATTAATTACGTATAAGGATCCCCAAATAGTACTGTTGCTCAAAACTAAGGTGTGTACTAAGAGTTATATCTCAATCTTTATTACTCTGATGATTTACATTCAAATAAAGATTAATAAGTTATACATTCTTTAAAAAAACGCAAACATTTTTTAAATTATAAAACAATTTGGACTAAGTATAATAATGATATAAAAAGAATTTATATATATGATACATTTACAGATATATAAATTAGAGATATTCAAGGACGGTATTCATAATCCGTTCTTATTTCGAGACTGTCTTAAGTAATGTCTTAAGACACTAATACAGCCCTCTGATTCGTGACTTCTTAAAATTGTACTTAAGATGGTCTTGAATATAAATTCTGACTATGAATACCGGCCTAAGATATAGATGAGTTGTGTGCGTAATGAATTGAAGAAATTAAATGTAAATCGTATAATAAAGCGTAATATTCATTGAAGGATATTATAACGTAATGAATAGATTATTTTACTGATTTTGTAATATGCGTTAACTACGCAGTAATATTTCGACGGTTAGATGATCGGCGCGCGACCTTGAAGTAGGAATGGCGCGGGGTGGCACGGAGCGGCGCGTCATGTTTATGCGTAGTTAGCGTGCAGTCATTTCCTTACTGATGCTTGTACAGACGGGTAGCTGTCTTGCGTGCCACTCTTCTTTACATTCCCTTCCGAAATATAATCGCGAAAGATTAATATAATAAATATAATAATATACGAAACTGTATGAATAATTAATCGTACTAGCAATCGTAGCATGTGAATATTTATAAAATACAACTTTTATATTATATCTAGTATTTTTCGCGATTGTACTTTTCAAAAAGATATGTGAAGAAGAACGGTACGCGACACGGCTACTTGTCTATACAAAAGGTATTACACACGAAGTATAAAAAAGCAATGTTAATATGAATACTCTCATGCAATTCCTGCTTTCGCAATTAACGCAGTTTAATAATTTAATTAATTTTTATTTTTATGCATCTTTCGTTACGATCTGTTAAAAAATTAATCATAACTTTATAACGATTTATTGTTAATAAAAAAAATCATTTCTCTTTTTTATTAATCTCTAGCCTATTTTACTTTATTGACTTTAATCATATCTTATAGACATAATCTATGAATCAAAGATTCAGCCCTTTTATTTGCTCCGACTTTATTTCGCAATGATAACGAATTGCAAACGTATATTTGATATTCGTTTCATAATAATTGCAATATAGATAATAACTATATATTATATTTTTCAGATTATTTTCCCTCTCACGGGTACATCCTGATGTGGAAAGGGGGCTCAGTACTCAGAGGATATTTACACGAAAAGAATAGTTTTTCTCAAGTATCTAAAAATTTTCGGATATGTCTGAATGTATATATCTAGATAAATTTTTAGATTGAGTAAAATTGTTCTCTTCGTGTAAAAATCCAACGGGGAAGCTAACGTACTCTCGTTGCCGATTTACTAGAAAATAAATGAACCGCAGCCGGTTCGTCGCGTCACGCGTTTCGGGAGTGCCGTTTAAGTCATTGGACTCAAGTTATAGTCCGCGCGCGATTACAGTGTATTATTCGTGAGTGTTTTACGCGAGTGTCCTGTGCATATTTTGAGAAGAGGTGAAGATCTGAGAGAGACATCGAGCATCGATGGAGCAATTTACCTGGCGGTAAATATTATTTTTTTATTTGTGTAAAATTATTCTTTTTTCGCTTATTTTTAAATCATTTTATTTGACAATGATTTAAAAATGATTATTTTTAATTATTTTTGAATAAAATAATTTAGATAATTTTGTAATCTGAAAAATAATTATATAAAATAATTCTATAAAATATTTATATATTCTTAAAAGTAATTATATATGTTTTTCAAAATAATTGTATATTTTTTCTAAAATAATTATATATATTCTCTAAAGAAGATCTTAACAAAAATAAATTTAACTTTATGGCCAGTTAGGTGAATTATTTGTACCAAAATGACAAATTCTACTCAAATTTTTCTTATTCTTTTAATTTATTTTCAACTTGACTTGTTACCAGAATACCGAGAAATTTTAAACAATCGGTCGTCCAACCGTTTGTGAGTATTTTTCGTTTTTCTGCAAAATATTTCATTTGTCATCATCACTATTTGTATAATTTTGTCTATCTCTTCGATTGCTCTCAATCAATGTAACAT
>NW_017259306.1:342139-354113 GCF_001594045.1 Atta colombica | reverse complement strand
GTGTGTGTGTATTTGTACGAAATATTTTAAAACATGAAAAATCAAACGAAAAGTATGTATAACATAGAATATTATATTATAATATACTTTTTGTTTGATTTTTCATGTTTTAAAATATTTCGTTATATTTGACTCTTATGTATCCTCTTATGTATACTCTCGATATTGTTTTTTAAATCAAGAAGTTTTCGTTCTTGTAAAAACTTATAGAATAAAAGGATTATTTTAAAATTATTTTAAAATTTTATGAATATGTATGTTTATGAATATGTATGTTTAAGAAAATGTATAATTATTTTTATAAGTATAACTGAATTATGAATTAAAAAATTCGATGCTTATAAAAAATTATACATTTCGAATATTATATGATTTTATTTTCAAAAGAATTTATTTTGCATTTAGATTTTCAGAAGAACTTTGCATTTAATAATATTTTTTGAAATATTGTTTGATTTTTTTCATACTTTTTTTGTTATAGAATCATCGTAGCGACGTTACTGATATAACTTCACTGTTGCGCGCATCGGATTGGTGAGTGATAAATTAATGTTTTTATTGGAGTAACGAATGTATGGTAATTTTATTAATTACTATATATCTATAGATGCATGTGCATCAATTTATTAAAAATATACAGATAATTGTATATATAGCATTCCATACATCCGTTGCTTTAAAATGGATAAGTTATCAGATTGGGATAAACTTAATCCTGAATATCTTTTTATTATGGAATTTATTGTGCATGCACTATGAAATTTATAATGTCACGTTACACTCGCTCAATAAAAAATGTTTTATGCATGGATATGTATAAATATGTATGAATATAAATATCCATAAATATGTATAATTATATATATATATATCATGAAATATGTCCATACATGTTCATACATTCCTCTTTCTTTGTAAAATTACTTTTTAGTGATAGAAATAATAATAGTAATGTGAAAACTAAAAATAATTAAAAGGGTAATTTTTATACTATTTGTTTTAAAAAAAAATCAAATTTGAAGAAATGTAAAAAAACTTATGTATAATTATATATATGAAATTATGCATAATTGTGTATGAGCAATTTTTTTTTACATTTTTCCAAACTTTTTTTTTTCTGAAATAAATAATGCGAAAATTAATCTTTCAATTATTTTTAATGTTTTTACATTATTATTATTATTTCTATTACACTAAAAACTAATTTTACAAAAGAAAAAGAGATGTATGAATATGTATGGACGTATTTCATATATGATTATACATATTTATGAATATTTATGTATGTTTATACATATTTATACATATTTATACATAAAAAATTTTTTACCGAGGCACTTTTAATTAACAATACAATATTCAAAGTAAATAAGGGCTATTAAGAGCCAAACGCTGTTCTTATTATGGAAACATTATATATAATTATGTTAAACACATCAATAAAATTAAAAAATTAAAAGATTGAACATTAAAAAAACATTTTAACAATAATCACAACGTTTCAACCTTTAATGTAATCATCTTCAGTGGGAAACTATTAACGTTATATAACGTTATATAACGTGTCTAATGCATTGGGCTGTTAATAGTCCTTATTTAATTTGAATATTTGTATTTATACCTATATAATATTATATAATATTTGTACTTATTACACATCGCTTTGAAAGCTGTTTTTTTGCACTTGATGGTACAAATAAGAATTTTTATTGGATATCGCTCGTCGCTGATTTTTCATCGTATTCAGTGTGCAATAAGCATTAAGGCCAATATTCATAGTTCTTATTTTAAAACCATCTTAAGTAATGTTCTGAAATGCTAATACAGCTCTTTGATTGATGACATTTTAAGACTGTACTTAAGACGATCTTAAATATAAAATCTGAATATAAGCAGAGAGAAACCTGAATATTAATTTGATAGATTTTAGTTATTTCAGCGATTTGTTTCTATCAGGAGCACCGCAAAAAATGAATATTGTTGTGTATTTTACATCTACTTCTTCAGAGGGCAGTAATGCGCGGCGGCATTTTGCTGTTACAGGAAAAAGTCCTCGCGTCCTTTCTCAGATATCTCTGTGATAATATATTTTATAATTTTTTTTTTACTGTTCCAAATTAAGCAATTTCTTAGACTTAAAAAAGGTTGATTGGGTGTGTACATACATAATAATGCATATAAATGTTGCAACTTGTATATAATAATTCTATATTTATTTTGTATTTACAATGAGATATGACAAGAAATGCTTTACTTATTTATTAAATATGCCTAAAATAAATGCCTAAAATAAATTATAGCCAATATTGTTAAATAATATAAATTTTATTTATTTATTTTAATTGCAAATAAACGTTTGGAATATAATTAACGTTGTAGTAATTGCTAAAGACAAAAATAAAAAGAAGATAAATGTACCTAAAAATGCTTTTACGTTTGTAATTATTTAATCGAAATAATTATTTACAAAATAAATTTAGTAATATTCCTATTTACATTGAATTATTCTATAATTATGTGAACAAGTTTACTTGATATGACAGGATCATAACATTCTTATTTAATCATCGTATGTCTCCAAAACATCTGCTAAATGTTCATTATCTCTTGGTTTCTTAAATTGTTTCCTTCTATTAACGGGTTTCTTTCGTTTGATTGGTGCTGGCTTTTTCAATCCATGATCTTGCATTGATCTAATTCCTTGTTTCTCAAGATATTCATCTATTTTTTGATCATCCATAGCATCTACTGCAACAGCTCGCCATAATTTTTGGAATTCTTCGTCAATGGGGAATTGGGCTGTCTTATCATTATAAAAGATAATTTTTTTCTTATCAAGAGGTCGTGTAATGTACAATATCTCGTTTTGTAAATTCTGAAATATATATAATAAATATAATATCTCAAATTGCAACTAGCGAAATAAATTTTTACATATTCATACTTACCTTTAAGTGTTTATCACAATGCGGTAAACTCTCCTGTATATCTTCTAATAATATACCACCGAGACCTTTTAAGTCATGTTGTTTTAGAAGTCTCAATAAAGACTTTTTATCTTTAATTTTATACATAGGTTTAAAGACAAATCTGCCATCTGTTACTTCAATCTTAGGATTTTGTATTAAAGCTTCAGTTTGTAACCATTGTTTGACCTGAAAATATATTTAAAAAAAGTAAATAACTTGCTTCGATAAAAAATAGAAATATAAAACAGGAATAATAAGAATAATAGAAGACAATACTTTTGATCCAACATCTAATTGATTTGTTTCATCTAAAATTTCTTCTAATGTCAATGGATGATCATCTCCTTCTTGATGCCTTGCTTTCATGTGTTTTACTATCTTTGCTAACACGCCAAATTTGTATTGTGTGCTACCAGCCATGGTTTTATAGTTAACCATGTCCAATTTCGGTCCTGTAGATACCGATGATGGTTTAGGTTTCTTCTTTGGTGGTTCATCTTTCGTAGCTTCTTTCTCCTGCTTCCTTTTGTCAACTCTGTAATTGCATTATTGGAAATATATTTTTCGTATAAATAATCTAAACATCATGATATAGGTATTTTCAAATTATTGATACAAGTCGATACAAATATTATTCTGTCTTTATTACTTATTGAATGATAAGAAAGATAGAATGATATTTGTGTCAACTTATATTATCAAATAAAGAGCACTCATTATGATTATAATAGACTATTTAGTAAAAACTAGTATATTAGGTTATGTGCTCAAATTCGACAAAATGAAATAGCTACATATAAATGTATATTATTATTATTCTTTCTTAAAATTTCGCATTAAACATATGTGTATAACGTATATTGGTAAGATAATAATAGATAAGAATAATCACTCACATTGGTGTGGTCAGAGCACGTTTCTTGAAGAGCTCTCGCTCTCTGAGTAAAGCAGGATCCATTGTTATTACAGATTTCAATTTTAGTTATATCACAATTTTTTATTTCATGATTCGTACGTATATTGTTGGAATTCGTTACTATCTTACAACAAAACCCAAAACCTAACCTCTCACCAGATATTCGTACCTGAATGTACTATCACGTCTACCACCATAATGGCACAATCTCAGCTTTGGCGCCCTCGTCGCCTGATGGCTCCAATTACTCTCAATTGCTTCGAACTAAACGCAAGTTACTGCGCAAGCATGGCTGATGTATTAAAAATTGTGCATCTATATAGGTTTGTTTTTTTTTTAAACTAGAAAATACACTTTGCGTGCACTTAAAATGAAATAGATATACATTTAATATTTGTTGTAATAGAAAAAACAAAAAGGAAATTTTTATTTTTTCTGGTGCAATAATAAAAAGATAAACCTTGTAACTTCTGTAAAATTCATTGCGATGTTATATATGTGATTTTTATTATGATCTGGCACAAACTGAACACAATTTCTAATAAATATCAACAGAAACATCATAATTATTAGTTATAGTTTCGCATTTAATAATATAATTGTTATATAATACGTGTGTTATATTAATACAATTATATTATTACAATTATATAATTGTTGAGTGGAAAATGATAACTAATGTAGTTATGTTATAAATTTTTGTTATAAATGATGTTTGTTAGGAAATTATCATAACATTAAAATGACTCCAAAAGCCGATATACATTTACTAGTACTGAATATGTAACGTGAACTACAGATTTTCAATATTGGCAACGTATATCGGAACATGGCCAAAATAATTACTAAACATCACTTTTCAGTCAATAACGATTTATTTTATTAACATTATTTTGATGTTATCGTAACTTGTTTTTGCTTGGGGGAAACAGATCACTGAAATTGTTCAAACGATGTCAAATAATATTTATTGCTTCGCAGTTGTATAAAACAAGCACGAATGTAGATATAGTACATATAGAGAAACAAATCATATGCAGTTTAATATGCAGTTATATTTTCGTTTTTTGTTTGTTTGTTTGTTTGTGATCTGTGTTCTGAATGCGCTTTTATCGATAAATGCGCGCTTTTATTTGTGAAATTCTATAGTATATAATATATATAATGTGTATATATATGTTAAGTGCACGCTAATATCGTTATAAACACGTTATGAATACGATATCATCAATTCATCAATCCTATCATCAATTTAACTCTTTAATTGCGTCATACTTCAATTTCACATTGCTCGTCTCAGAATTAGAAATAACCGCATGTACGATTTTTTCATATCGACAATTGAATGTGCATTTTGGCAAATAAAAAATTACTTTTTTAAAAATTACTTATTTGTGATTTTGTATTTCAATTTTGTATTTCAAAACTAGTACAAATAAATAAGAAAAATTATTATTTTTTATTAAGTTAAACTATTAATGTACACGATAACGTGTAAGATAATGTTCTATTTTTTAACTACTTAGTAAACATTTTTCGAAGATATGAGGCATTTATGTAAATTCAGTAATATCGCAAGATCTTAAGCTCTCTATCAGTGTGCTCTGTATTGCAGTTGAGAATTATGTTATGATTCAGATAACAAAAAGCGTTTAAAATCGGGTCATAAAACGTTTTATACATGTCTAAACGATTTAAAGACATCTTATGTCACAATTTTAGACTTTGTGTTGTTCGGGGAATGTACATTGAAATTGTAAGTATAATTAAAATAATAATTTATGCATTCAAACAGTCAACTTACATCTTACAAAAATGTTTTTTTAGTGTTTATAAAAAAACATTATAAGATATTAACATCTAGATTAAAAAAAATATTAGAAATAGAATTAAGAAAAAGAAAGTTGAAAACTGATATTGATTTCAAGGAGACAAAATTAAAAAATTATTAAATACAATATTTAATAATTAATTCCATAATGAGCAAGTTGGCTTACAGACATACTAATAGGAATAGTTACCCTACATGCGCCTTTGCTAATTAAAAGATTGATTCAATTTGATTCCCACTGAGACATTTTGAAACTCGTTATTAATTTCAATTAATGAGAAACTAATTGAGTTAGAAACTAATTAAACGAGGATTAATTAATTATCAATCTTCTCTTACAAACGCTAAGCTAAATAACCGCTCGTGAAACACTCGCGAATTTAACGTATGAATATCGACTTTCACGTTAGAAATGTCAAATAAATTCTTGTCCAATCATTGATCAATGATTCAGAGCGTTTTTACAGTTGTTTGTACGTGGGACATACTTTGTTAAGGAGCTGTGATTCTCGGACGTGTTTCATCTCCGTGACAAACGTTTTGCGAGCAATGCGGCACACGCAGCTCGCTCTATTCCGCACTCGGATTATTACTTTTGCACATCGAAGGGCACTAAGAAACCTTCGACTTGGACGTGAATCCATGAAATTTATTGCAGATACACCTGTGAATAGCAAATTATTTCTGTCGCGAGTAAATCAAGTCGAATGTTGCATCGGATATATACATGGACTCCTATAATCCTATAAACGCAGCACGTTCTTTTATTGTTTGGCGTCGTAAATGCAGCGTTTACGACACAATTTGTGCGATATTATTCGATAATGATTAAACTATTATTCTTGTAATAAAATAAGAAAAGAAGGGCATTTTATTGTTAAAAATTTTTTTTATAGATGAAAACGGTTAAAAAACTTTTTTAGTAATTTGTGAAACATATTTGATTTTTAATAGAAAAATTTAACTTTTAGAATCCCTAAGTCCTAAAGTAAATTATTGATTCATGACTCTTTGTTAGTAAGCGGATTGACTACATCATTTATATTAAGCACTTCCAGCGCTGATCTCCGCTATTAAATCGCAAATATGTAATCGCGCACTAAGATAATAATGTGATAGCGTCAGAACAAACATTAATGTTTTTTTGTGAAAAGTTTTGAACTCTCTCTCTCTGTCTCTCTCTCTCTCTCTCTCTCTCTCTCTCTCTCTCTCTCTTTTCTTTAACAACGACTTGCACCTTTTGACACGTTAGCGTGGTCTCGCCGTACTTTGAACTTTTTCAGGAAGGATTTCCATAATTCGCCAGCGCGGACGTATAAAGTTGACCGTCCGACCGCTTAAAACCTCGACGAAGAAAGTTATCCAAGCAACGAGCGAAGACGCGTCGCGCATATATTAGACGGGACTGTTTGCGACGCTGCGCGCTTTCCGCTAAGTTATACCTTATTCTTATGAATTTCTTGGCAAAGAAAATGTGTGCATGTTTGTTTGTGTGCATTTCTTTCTGTATATGTTACACGTGCATGTAATATCGGATACTCTTTCCATCAAGATTAAGGCGACATTGAGCCATTCTTTTGTTACATTGTACATCATATAAAAGCTGTGAAACTTTTTAAGAGATGCATATTTTACGTTTCGCGTAATATGCGAATGAGTATATATGCATTTTAACTGTATGTACTTAGAGTGTATATCCAAAAATTGTTTTTTATTTCAGACACGTATTTGTTAAAGTAATTCTCTATTCTATATAATACCTAAAGAAATCTATTTCCCTCTAAAATGGATAGAAATGATAGAATAAAATCGCATGAATGTAATCGCGAAATATAAATATAAATATAAATACGATATTTTAGAATTATTTTTTTTAAATAATTCTAAAATATCGTATTTATAATTAATTTTATATTAAAAATCAAAAAACAGTTCAAAGAACATAAGTTCGTTTTATATAAAGAATTTTATAAAAAGAAAAGATTTAATTTAAGAATCGAATTTCAGAAGTGGGAGAGAGTTTGTATCATTCGGAAAGTCTAACATGAAATTCATAAAACACATTTGTTCTTATAAACAAACTATACGTATAATACAATATATATAATATGAATTAATTTTTTATATTCTTATTTTATTCCGCATATTCCGCATATTCTTTAATAATATCGATTAATGCAATGACTTTTTATCTTTTTAAGAATTGCTCATTGCTTTATATATGTATGTTCAGTAAAATTGATCGTTAGTTTAAACGATGCCATTTGCAAAGCAAAATGTACAATAATAGAATTTATAATATATTTATAACATTTATTAAAATTTATTTAAAATGTAAAAAAATAGCAAATTTATATGCGTATTTTATGTGTAATGAAATAATAATATCTCTTGCAAAACGTAATGCTCGAACAAATAAATAGTGCCGCCATTCGTTCTGTGTGTCGTGTCGTTATTCCTTTTCGAAATGCGACCGTGATCATATTTTATGAATTAGCCATTATCGGTTTGCCTAATTAATTTCCGCGATTAATATTTTGTACTGAGGCATCGACTATTTATCGAAACAAATACTTCACACGTTTTTTTTCTTTAAAATAAAAGTCAAAATTATAAATAGATATTGGAATTAGAGATCGTCCTTTCATTGAAATTTCCAATAATTATTCTCTGAACAATGTTCGCATTAAATATCTTTCATATTATATTTCTTGTTAAATCAGACGTATCTTCATCTGAATTAAAAGCACAAAGTAAAATTAATTCGAATAGCTCATGTCTATAATGGCGAAAGCTGATATATTGATTATATTGATAACGCATAGTTCATATTTATAATATAAAATATATCACACGAGCTGAAAATGTAAAAAGCGACGCGCGACGTATTTAAAGTATACATTTATTTTGTAAAGTTTAAAATAATTTCATAACCATAAAGATGGTTGGCTAATGCACATACAACGATCAAAGTGCGTCGTATTTTGTGGCGTAGTCCAACTGCTTCTTTGTGATGTCACAAGATCGGTGCTACTTACGTCGCGCGCCGAATCGTTGGCCATTATCATTCGCCACAATGAGCGATCGAACGAGGTAGGTAGTGTCGCTCGTGTGGCGTCTTATTATTACTTTTCGAAACGCGATTGCGACAAGCATTTAAGAACTATTATTCTCTAAGTGTTTGAAGATCGCAGATAATATAGAGCATAAAATACGATTCACTGTACGAAGTAATTTACTCTGTGATATATCGATTGATTATTAATATGTATTTACACGCATTTATTTCGAAACGTATATAATATTTAATTAATCGTACGTAATAATATTTAATTTATCGTACGTATAATATTTAATTCTGATTGTATATTTATAAAGTATTCGATTGGCCTTAATTGAATTGACTCGCGTGATACTTTGCGGTATCAGAATAAAGTCGTTGACGCGAATCATTGAGGTTTTTGATTATTAATAAAACATCACGACATCGGAACGGATTGACTTCAAATCGAGCAGCGTCGCGATGCGTTTAATCAGTAAATACAAATATAACAACATAATTAATGTCGTATTCCCATATTTATCAACCGCTTAACAGAAATTCGGTATTCGTATATAAAAGCTTTATTAAATTGCATATTTTGAGACATATATGTATATGTATATGCTCGATTGAAATCTATAATACGGCATGCTAATTATCAGTAAAGTAATCATTTCTTCAAATATTGCATTCTGTAGGCATTTTTAATTTTATATACATTTATTTACTGATATAACATTCCAAACAAAACAATAAATCACGAACATCAAAATAACGTTAAAGTAAATCGTTATTAAAGTTATTGATTGAAAAATAACTTTTAACAATCATTTTGAACAATCATTTTGATATCATGATGATTTTTGTTCTATTTAGAATAAAATAGTAATCGCTGTAAAATGTGTACAATTATTCAAAGTGTAGGAGGGGCATGAAAGTGCATCGGTCGCGATACGACGATGTACCGCGTGAAGTTGACCGCGCGTTTTACGAATTCCACCATTTGCAGCACCTCCCCCACTTCACTTTGCCTCACTTTGCCTCGCAACGCGCGTCGTGAAGGGCAAACGTACCGTAGCATCGTACTTTATTTCATTCGTACTTTATTCGTGTTTTTCCTCTGTCAAAACGTAATATAACACACGTCGCGTGTGTAATATGTGCGATTGATGTCGGGAATGTCGTGTAAAGTTCTAGACGAATATCGTATCTACTTTTCATGCTCATCGCGTGAGATCGTAACCATGTTTTCACGAATAAGTTCAGGTAATCTCGGCAGTATCGAGATTAGGGCTGCGTTCGCTTCAATACACACATCGTTAATCTTTTCATCCTTGTTGTTTATCAAATATTAAAGAGAACAAATGATACAAACGTTATGAATACGAAATCGAATGCAGTCTTAATCGATATGACTACAATGTCGCACTTTAATAATTGATGCGATCATAATTAGCATGTAAGAATGTAATATAATATCTAACTAACCTGAATATAATTTGGGATCTAATTAGTGGCAAATTTCTAATATAGAGAATAGCAGCTTTATATTGGTTTATTATTTATAAAATTTGTGGTCAATTTTTAATTGGCCACAAATGTCATCATTACTTTGAACGATTTTATACGTCCACGGAAATGTTCCAATTAATATTTTGACATCATGATTAGCGCGATGTCTCGCGGGTTAAGAAACAATAAAAAAGTTGGAAAATCTCTTTTCGCGAATGGAAATTTACCAAAGGGGAGCCACGTCCTCCCTCTTCCATGGATCCGTCAGTAAATTAACGCGCTCGCATATTATAACACCTTCCATATTCATACAATTTCTTTACTTTATTCCTCTGTCGAAACGTAATAAAGTAAACTTGCGACGCGTTGAATTAAAATACATTTGATTAACGGGAGTGCCGTACAAAGTTTCGTGCGGGTGTCATATTTTGATGATCCATATTTTTTCATCTAATCTCGAGAATCGTGTAAACTATCTCGCGATTGTGTTTCGGTAATCGGTAATTGTAATTAGTCGTGTTTCGCGAACGAGTGTTGAATGTGTGAGTGCCATGAAGAAGCGACCGAAAACATGAGAGGAGGAGCAGGTGGAGTCTGGGTGGCATTGGGCATCGGCGGAGCAACCACCAGGTAAGCAACTTGATAATTCATTCTACTTGTTACTTGCGTAATTAACCATTGCAGTTCCCGCGATAGTCGCATGATGTATTCCATGCACCAATACACACTTAATATTATTCATTGTGTTGTACAAATTTATATGTATGCGTGCATCTTAAACCAGTTCCAAATTAAGCAAGCAAGCGTGAACAAACACGAATAAACAACTCGCTTCAATTAATTCGAATAGCACTGCTGGTGCGGCGATACCGTTCGCATTCATTGGAGCGAATTGTTCATTCGTGTTTGTTGCTCTCGCTTGGTTGTTCTGAATCGATTTTAAAGATGTATGTGTCACAACTGAAAGTACTAGCAAAAGCATAAAAATTCATAGATTGTTCTATTATTACGTCTAAATATCTATAAAATTTGAGTACAATTCTCTTGGTTTTAAAGTTATTTCAATTATTTTGTTTACCTGACTCTTATGTAAATAACGCTTTGCAGTACTTATTTGCAAATTTAATGAAGAACATTACGAATTAAATTACATTTTTTTATATGTACTAATGAAATTCTACTAAATATTCATGCAAAAGTTTACTCGGATTTACTTGTTTTGAAGTTATTTACCTAAAATTGTAGCAAAATATGGTAATTATTGTGCTGCATAAGCCATTAAAAGTTAAATAATTTGTTGTTCTGCTTCTTATAGTTGATTTTCATTGTGTATTTACGACAAAATTTTTTGATAGATGCTTTTAGTTGACATTGTACAACCAAAACATTCTTAAACATATTAGTGACTTTAATTATGTGAACTAGAAATATTTAATAAAAAATAATTTTAATTTTTAAAAAGGACTATTTCTGCAGAAACAAACCTTTTAAAAATTTATAAATAATCTGATTTTCTCAAAAAAGACTACGCGAGTTATCTCCGCGTCTTGATCATTAAATATTAACATTTCATGAACATTGCAGTTCACATTGCTTATCAGGACGTGAAGCAACCTGATACTGAATATCAGATTGCTTCTCGTTCTCAAAATGAAATAAATTACAATGTTCATGAAACGTCGGCATTTAATGATGTATTAAGA
>NW_017259306.1:340618-342039 GCF_001594045.1 Atta colombica | reverse complement strand
TGTTCTTGCAGAAATAGCTTTTTAAAAATTATAATTATTTTTTATTAAACGTTTTATTTAAAAAATGAATTAAGATTTTATTTGTACAGTAATTAATTTTGACTGACAATCATCATATAAATATTAAGCACTTAGAGCTCAACTTTTATGCTCCTGTTTATTACTTTGTAATTAATTTTGAAATATTAATTATTTGGGCACTAATATAATTTAAATTTATTTGCGTTTTTCAGATTGGCATTTGTGTTACAACTCTGCTGCTGCGCATCGTACCCGTGAGTTAAATCAATATTTATTTTAATTTATAATGAATCTATGAAAAATATACTATATATATACTATATATATATACTATATATGTATTTATATAAATGAAAGATGTTAAAAAATGAACAATTCAAAATCTTTTTCTCATATTTCATATTTTATAGATTCATTATCTATTGTTAGTGAATGGATTATGACATTTGTGTGTGTGTGTGTATGTGTAAAAATAATAAGAAATATTTTGAATATAAAGAAAGCTAGAAAAGCTAAAAAAGTAATATCTAGTTAATAATGCGATTTATACAAAGGATAATATTATTCCAAAATTTGATAAACATATTATCATTTTTTACATTCTTTGCCAAGGACATTATAAATAAATTCTGAAGAAACGCATTTTAAAAGAATTAAATTAAATTCAAAACTTCCGTTTTAATACATTTATTACATTTGCTACCTTTATTACATTTAATAATGTGGCTTGACTTTTCTCATTTCTATCAAGATTTTTCAACTGTATTGTAACTATGTGTATAAGCTCATTTAATTTACACCGATTGTATATTTCGATAATATGATTTTTTTGTGTCTGGGTTGTCGTGATATTGCGCGGTCAAATTCAATCGAGTCGAGTCGATCGCTAGTAAACTTGCAGAAGTATACTTGAATTTTAATTTCGGCCTGTAGACAGTTATTTCAGCACGGTGTGTATCGGTAGGGTATCGGTGACGATATCAATAGCTGCGTGGCGCCAGTCAGCAGGTGCGTAGAATATTTCCGAGACGAACACGCGCGCCGCGACTATCGTAACATGCGCGTTAAACGTACGCTTCCACCTCGAACTACCGTGGTGAAGCATGAAGGCGCGACAGAGAGAGAGAAAGAAAGAGAGAGAGAGAGAGAGAGAGAGAGAGAGAAAGAGAGAGAGCATAAATATATAGAAGGAAGGGAGATGAGAGATGCCAGAGAGAGGATGGAGAATGCTTGCGCTGATGGTGGCGGAAGTCGCGACGAAGGGTACGGGTCCGGGGGTGAATCGAGAGCGAGAGCGCTGCAACGCGTCGGAGGAGGGCGAGAAACACGGCTGACGAGAGGGTGGCTGCTGGTTAAAGGGTCCACGAACCAGAAAGCGAGAGAGCGAGAGAGAGAGAGAG
>NW_017259306.1:325230-340518 GCF_001594045.1 Atta colombica | reverse complement strand
AGAGAGAGAGAGAGAGAGAGAGAGAGAGAGAGAGAGAGAGAGAGAGAGAGAGAGAGAAGAGTGAGAGCAGAGAGTGGGAGTGGAGTTAGGGGTGAGAGGACGAGAGGGATGCTGGGGCGGTTCAGGAGAGACCGAGTTCACGCCGAGTGGAATACGGTAGTTTGTGTCAGACCACGGAGCTCGGAAGATGCTCCCGGTTGTTTACGAAACGGGCGGACCACCCTCGTCGCGACGGCGGCGTCGCGCCACCACGGTTCCTCTCGTTATCGCCGCGTTGACCGTTTCCGGGAAAGCTGAGATAAACGCGAGAAACACTGGTGCCGGTAGAATCAGCAGACTAACATCTACTGCCACGATGATGACCATGGCCTTAACCGTCCTCTTGGTCCTGGTACCCGCAGCGTTTCCTGAGAAGATTCCCATTGGTGAGTGTTGTTTGTGTGTTGTACATCGTTATCGTTGTATATACGGCGCTGAGAGTCCCGAGTGATACCGAACTTACAGCTATAGACATTTTGCGAGAGACCCGTCGAGTCGAGTGCTCGCCGGGCTCAACCTCGTCGAGCACGTCTGCCGTCGGCAGAAGGGTTACTGAACTCGGGGTATACATAGCCACCGTGTGCAAACATACCGTTCGCTTATGTATTCTAAATACTCGCATGGCATGCTCCAGTAATAATATCGACTCCTCCTCCTCCGGGGTAACATCATGTCGATTACATTCAATAGAAAAATGCGGCAAAATAAATAGCTTCATAGTAGGTAATACATGACAATCGCGATCGCTACTTCGTACCGCATTATTTCAATTGGAGCGCACTTAATTACAGCACTCGAATTCGCGCTCCATTGTGCGATATTTTAATTTGAGATAATATTTTTCTACGCGATAGGTGATGCCAGTTACATGAGGAACATTAATAGTAAAGAATAATAATACTGGAAAGCAAAATTCTATCGATATTATATGATGTAGTCAAAAGAACGTTTCCTATTTCACACGTTGTTTACGTTGTTGGTTGCGTAATGATATCGTTATAGCATGAAAGCGCACTTTGTAAAATATAGTTAAATTTATTTTTTTTTTGTATTTGAAACTTTATTACCGTTGTTTCTTTACAAAGATAGAGACAAATAACATTTTTTTAAAACTAATTATTGCATAAAGAAAATAAATTTCAAATTTTATGATATTTTTTTCATTTACATTTTGTTATTGTGACTGTATAATACAGGAAAATATTGAAAATAACATAAATTTAATCGATTTTTAATAAGCAAATTGAATTATACTTATATCAATGTTTTTTTTTAGAGTATGCTTTTAACATATTAATAAACAAATCATTAATATCAATTATAACATTTCAAAATTATGCTCGTTATTTGTTTTAATCTTTTTTTTGAAATAAGAATATTATCTCTTTTTTTCTCTTTCGGTATATCGATTTACACGTAGAAAATTTTTCTTTACACACGCGTATACATAAGTTACCAAAGAAATTGTTAATGTAAAAATACGTTGGAATCAAGTCAGGAGTTATAAATTCTTCTCCATCTTAAAAAGGGAATCGAAAGAAAGTTCAATTGAGGTTGTTTTCGAAAATCTCATGTTTCATAGGACGAGTTTCTTGTACATGAATAATTTAACTTCGAATAATATGGCTTCTATCAATCTTGTTTTACGATTTGAAAATAAGAAGGAGGAAATAACAAGTTAAGAAGCACAAAAGATAAGGCAAACGATCATAAAAAGTTTCTCATTTGGAGAACTGAACTTTGACATGTCGATTTCAAACTCACGCATGGACATTTTTTCGTCAGGTCGTGACCGAGTTTTATGAAAAAAACGCGTAAAGCGTTTTTGCAGGCGGCCAAAACGGTACTCGAAAAATATACAGATGGTATAAATACTACCGGACACGGTTCCAGCCTGATAAATATTGGAAGCTTACAAAATATTTTTTTAATCGTTAGTAACATCGTTGAATGTTTAACTTTTTACGTACTTTTGCGATACGTTTATTTATATTTCAACATACGACCCGTGTAAATATTATCGGGGTTCGCATCATTACCAATATTACAGGTACAAACAGTATTTTTCGCGACCATCTGTTTTCGACGGATATGATATTACGATATTTGATGTGTACTCAACGTGGTCACTACGTTGCAGCGGAATATATCGACACGTCGAGATTGCAGTACGCACAGTATGTATAATATAGTAATAGCGGTTAATCAATTGATTGTACCAGCACGTCTGTATTTGAAGCGTTTCAGCGCTATGTATAAATACTCGATATTTTTAATTCGATATACCGCTCTAGATCTCTGTAACAGCTTACATTCCATAACCGTATATTATCTTCTGTAGTCGAAAATTAATTCCGTCGATATTTACCGATCAGTTTGGATTGCGAAGCCATCGTGTGTTATTCAGCACTGCAATTGAATGAGAATTTACACGACTTATCTGTAAGCTTCGCCTATATCATTATGCCAAAATTAACTACGATATGTAGTAAACTGCTTATCATGCGCAAATCATCAATTATGGTAAAATAAAGATCATAATGTCATCAAATCTATATCAAATATAGATGCTATTAAATATTAGCCAAGTCCTCTTTATTTTTAAACAAGTCAGCTGCTGGAAATAGCGCTATATGGAAATAATACCATAACAGATGAAGCAGTGCAATTTAATCGATTCTACGAATGTGCACCTGCTCGCACCCGAAAATCGAAGCGTATTGTAATTAAATCGAGTCATCAAAAAGCGCTTAGCCTGGTCCGTATGAATTGTGCAAAACATTACTGCTCCGATGGATTACCGCGCGCGAACATTTACCGTCATTCTTCCGTTCTCATGAAATATTCCGCCTCTCACCATGCACGTCGACACTCTTGTTCTCTTCCTTTCTTCTCTGTTGCCTCTTTCGTCGATCAGAAATCCTTCGAACAAAGTCCATCGCTTGTAGAATTATGCTCGTTTAAAAGCTTGACGGATTATCGCTGTTGTCAATTTTAACGGACGCGGATGGTAGCCTCGATAGTGAGAAATAGAGAAACTAACGGAACTGAAAAAGAAACAGGTATATATCGAATCGGGTATCGAAAAGGGAAAGAAAGAGAGTGACGAAAGGGAAGGAGAGAGGGGGGAGAGAGAGAGAGAGAGAGAGAGAGAGAGAGAGAGAGAGAGAGAGAGAGAGAGAGTGAACGATGATGATGAAGAAGAAAGAGAAAGGATATGAGAGAAGCACGTTGAGCGAGTAGTGAATAATGAATGTCTATAGAAATGACGGCGTCTCTCTTCTGCAGTTATGCGAATGAGGAGAAACCGGGTAAGTCGACGAAAAGACGAGGAAGGTTGTGGCATGAGAAACGTCGACACGGGGTTGTGTGGATGTGGGTGTTGCGGAAAGGGTTCGTTGCTTCGTTCAAATTATACTGCACGCGCGAGTTACGCTTCTCCTCATCGTGCTCTGTCATACTTCAAAGCCACTGTGTGGCATATACTTTTGGTGGAATTATGCGAAAGGGATAGTGAAAATATCGGAGGAAGGTAGACGGTTGACCTCGATTTACGACACATCGGATATCAACGCTCCAGTTCATATTAACGCGATGTACACGCGCCGCGCGCTCACGTTTTTTCATTAAAGCTATAAAATTAATGCGCACGTGAGCGTACACTCGCAAAAGAGTTTTAGATTTTGTTTTTCGCTTCTAGTTGTGCTATAAAGTTAATACTAAAATAGTATCACGCAATAGTGCTTCCATACGCACATATAAATGATATTTTTTGCTGTTTAAATAAATAGTGAAATTAGCACATAATATTCTTATCATTTTCACGTAAATACGAATGATAAAAGATTACAAATAATAATAAAAAATTTGAAAGATTTTAAAATATTACATATTAATACTACGTATCAGATCGATTAAAGTTTAATAAAAGAACATCTTTACAAAATTTTAAATATATTTTTCAAATGTAAAAAAATTTCTCGTATTTATTTCACGTATTCGTTTATATATAATTTAATTGACATCTTTATATATGTAAAAGCTGAATATTTTGAGAGCACGTTTCTCTCGTGGATAGATACGTATATTTTAGAATCTTCAAAGAAAAAGTGTTTCACCTTTAGGCAGCGTTGCAATAATATTCGTGCTTGAGTGTAAAAAAATTAATTAGGAATTTTTTCAGTTGCGCAATTGACATTTTTTTCTTCCGCTAATTATAAGCATTAATATTATATTTTTCGTGTCAGAAATCTTCAAAAGATTTAAAGAGTTGATCTCATTTTTTAACGTATCTTTAAGCCTTTGAAGACAGTCTTTGAAAACAAGAAAAGGAGACGATAAAAGTCTTTGTTCGAAAGAAGTTGACTCACTTACACAATTCAAATTAAAATCTTTTCCTTTGCATGTTGCATGACGTGTTTCACAATCTACAAACTTTTACAATGACCTGTAAAAAATACACGACTTATTATATGTACATTTTTGTGTTGAAAACATTAAAAGTATAATCATTGTTGATACTTAAGATCGATATTAGATAGATTATTAAACTAATATTTTTCTGGCAAACTTTTATAGGTTTTTAAAAATAAGATAAGAGGGAAAAATGTTTTTCTAATACTAGCACACTTCTCTCTTTCTCTCTTTGGATGCGTTGAAGATTATTAAAAGATTTAATCGAGTGACAGCGACGGAACTTTAAACGTTCTTGGTATGTGATTGATATATATACTCAGAATGCGCATCCACTGGCCGTATCATGGTACACGGTTGAAGATACTGGCGTGCGATGCCTTTGTGAAGGGAGGCAAGGGCATCTACCACTCAAGCAGACCCGTCGGTCGCCTAATGCGATTAATAGCACGGTACTGCCAGACAAGGGAGACAGGACCATGTGCCCGTAGCCTTTCCATCGTGCCTTGCCTTGCCTTGCATACTGTCGAAGAATTTGCCTTCCGTTGCTAGAGGTCGGTAGATAGGAAGGCGAAATCGAATTTTCGTACGTCCGAGGTATTGCGCAGAGTTAAAACGAGAGTCGGAGAGAGAGGAAATTCTTGCTGCTGCATCGTCCAAGTATCTGTTATCGCCGTTTGAGACCGGCAAGCGATTTAATGGTCAAACGGCCGAAATGAGGTTTCAAAACTATGCAGATAATTTTCTTACATCTCGATACGTCAAGAAAAAAGGTTTAATTGCGTAATCACTTGACTTATTATTATGCATATTTTACTAAGAACATAACATAAAGGTCTGCTTAATACCGTAATGGACTTTTGAAACTTTGTTAATAATCAAGGTATTAAAATTGTAAATGTCTTGAGACGTGAAATGATTTAGTTGTACATTGATATTCTTATTGTGCAGAGGTATGAAAATTACAGAAGGTCGACACAACAGAGTTACAAAGAATAAGCGTTGACGTAAGAAGCGTTCACTGTAAGAATTTTCCTATTATTCTTATTGCGATATCAGTACAAAGGACAAGCGTTCGACGCAGGCACGTTGAAATGTCGGAATGTCTCGTACGTGGTGCATCCGACTACCAATTTATTGTTCGCATAATCGTGTGCAATCGGGCCGCCGTTATTCGGCGGCCGTGTAATGCCAAGCCGAGCTGCGCTGTGTTTCTATAATTGATGCATTGCCCTCCCTATTAGAATGACAAAACCGCTGGTTCTCGTATATGGTCATCGATGCGTATTCGAAGTCGAACACGATGCGCCGCTGCACGGTATGCCTCTCTGTGAATCGGTACCCTCCGGCACACCATCGGCATTCGTGCTTGCTGCACAGAACGTCCGCGTTCTGTGTGTTAAAGCTATTAATATAGAAATTCGAGCCCGCAAATTTCCGAAATTCACCGCGGCCGAAGATTCCGCGGTTTCATTTCCACGGCGCAATCGTGTTTCAGTTGATTTGCTTTATCGGGGTATATTTCGAGACGCCGCTATCGATGAGCGATCGCTCTTACGGTCAATTTGCTATATTTTCAAATCGTCCATTTAGCTAATAAGAGCAGAAATTATTATGTAGAAAAAAACGTATGTGCATATTGTTTCAAATATGAATATGTATTTGTTACTATGTGTCGCTGGATAAAGCGAATTATGCGGCTTTACTGCAGAATGAAAATATAAGTTATCTGGTTAATCTGTGTATGTGTAACTCGACGAGTACTTTTGTGACATCTCTATTAATTCCGATTATTTCTTCAGTCACAATACAAGCGTTATGCGGTTTATTAGGACCTTATAAATCGTATTGTAGTGGTGAGTAAATAGGATTTTAAGTGAAGAACACTGATTTACTTCCTCTCGCTTCGATTTGGTCTACTAATTCTCTTGGACGCCACGAAACAATTACTCTTGCGCCCCATGGCTATAATTTACTTGGATCGTGAGTTTTTAACTTCAATCCAATTTATTCTACAATCCTCTTTTCCTGACTACATCTACTATTAGAGGAGACGTTGTAAAACTTTATTCTTTGCAAAACTTTGTTACAAACGTTGAAAAATGCAACAATACATGTTTTCGTAACAATCGCGAAACTTTGCGAAAATTCGTTTAATAAATAATTTATTATATTTCTGCACGATAGCAGGGCATTTGATTCATTTTAATAGGATAATTATAACAATACTTTGAAACGCCTATATGACGTATTTGGATGCCTTGTGCATTTGTCGTATAACAATGTATGCCGGTCTGGTTGTTGAGCATTAGTGTCGATGGAATGCATATCTATCCATGTCGGGGAATAACGTTACTCTACTACTGCCACGTACGCGCCCTACGATGTCATGCTGTAGACTGCGCCCGCCATTACTATCGTTGCGGCAATAGCAGAAGCGTGGAAGCATCAGAGACGACCGCGAGTAATCCGATATTACCGAGCCGCTTTCCCTCGCGGAGCTGATATGTCTTCATAGGAGATGTCGTAAGGGTTTTCAGCCAATAGGGGCTTATTGTTACGAAAAGCGTACTTACCATTGTATCCATACAACGTGCTCGCGGTATTACATGTACCTTGCGTGTACATTTACATTGGTAAAGGTATAAAGTTAATTCCTTATTTGTGTTACATTATATTAAGATAATTATTCATGGAAAGTACGGTTTTGCTAAAATATTAAAAAATTTTTAAAATTAGTTTGATACACATTTAAAAATAATTCCGTCAGACATCTAAATAATTATGTAGGACGCTAAGCATTGATGACAATGTTGCAAAAGATTTTAATATTCTAACAACCAGTTTAAGTGTTCTATATAATTATTTTGATGCTCCAAACAAAATTATTTTCAGATCTATAGCTAACTAAATTTTTAGATATTTCAGGAAATTCGTTCTCTCCATGTTTCTATTTGATATAGGTATAATATTTCTTTTAATTCTCGAATATATATTCGAATATATATTCTCTCTTGAAATTTTTGAATTATTTTTATTACAGTTATTTAGAGATATTATTTATTTTTTATAAATAGAGAGAGAGAGAGAGAGAGAGAGAGAGAGAGAGAGAGAGAGAGAGAGAAAAGATGAATATCATATACTTAGAAGATGAAAGCATATTAAATTTAATAGCTAGCTATATCTTACGATATCTGATCGATTTTTCATTCAATTGATTGCGTTTCGAAACTCCGTATGGTTATTTCTATAAGAGTCGTGCACGCATCTTGCTCGTGTATTTTTCGACTATATATGCACGCGCATGTTTGCTTGCGATGTGGCATATATCTTCCAGTATATAGGAATAACGTTACCGTTAGGTACAAGTCTACATACGTGTCTTCTCTTCGCATACGGATACCGCATATACGTTATCTATGATAGCTCGCAGTGGAAAATGTCAGTGGCTCAACCACCGAATGTAACCCGAAGCTCTTCCGCGATGTTAAAATATATATACACGTTTCGGAGATGTCTGACCAATCGACCATAGCAAACGCGTAAAATAGTGTTGCGTCTGCGACGTATCCAATTTTATGTAATAGCATAAAATAACGAAATCCGTTATTTTAAAAAATAGAAATAAAATTATTCTTATAATTAATGTAAAATGATATTACAGCACCTGCAGTCATTCTATAAAGAGCAAACTCTATAATCTTACTTAATATCGAAATAATTCTATGCAAAACTTTTATCTGTCATTTTGTGTCTATAACAAGTTTATATATGGCTTGCGATTATTTTTCATTATTCTATTATGCAATTTCATGCGCATTTCTTGAATGTATTAGAAGTAAAAAATTTCAATTTTTTGTTGTAAAGAAATTTCTACATTCTGTTTACAATCGGAATAGGGTGATTAAAAAGTTTTCGAGAGCAAGGTCGGTGAGAAAAAATTCTCTCTTAGAGATAAGCTGTCGTGGTTACGCAAGATATCGTACCGTCTGCCGTGAAGATTGCAGAAGAGTTAGTGGCGTTGGCGGGGATATCGCGCGGTAAAGGTAGTGGGAAATAAAAGACGAGGTAGTAGAAGGCGGCGGCTTTGGTGGAATCAGTCGGAGAGGAAGTAGCGTGGGAGCAAGCGGTAATGTCATAGATCGACTTGGGGACGTTTGCACAGGAAGTCAGAGGACGATGGAGGGAGGGAGAAAAAAGGCGAAAGTGAACCGCGAGAGAAAAATCAAGGATAAATCGGTAGACGAATAGGTAGGATGGAAAAGAACGAAGAGGGAAAGATAGATAGATAGGCGGGTAAAAAAAGGGAAAAAGAATTACCGTGAGAGTCGACAGAGGCGAAAAGCACGCGGAAAGAGCCTCCATGATAGTAAGAGAGACATAAGGCACGTGTGAGCTTTTCGAGAGAAACGTCGAAACGCGTACGAGTAAAAGCGGAAAGGATGGAAAAACGGGCAGACGAAGAGATGGCGAGACGGGGATACGTCGGTGGTTGCGTGAGGAAATGGTAGAAGAGAGAGCAGAAACAGGACAGGAATAGAGGGATCGATGCTTGACTCTGGTCTGGTTGGTACCTATACCCTTCTCCTCTGCTCTCTAGCCCGGCCGCTTCGCTTCCAGAGCCGCCACCAACACCGTAGTTCGTAGTACGGCCATTTGCCAGCTTCTTCTTGCTCGAATCCGGGACGGTTATTAAAATCCGTGTGGCCCAAGTCGTGCCCCGTCACCGAAAGGAAGGCGCCGAACTTTTCCCTACTTCCGATTCTTTGCTGGAATTTAATTAAGGCTGCGACAAGGAGCGGCAACGTCGTTTCGAAGATCGGCCGACCCATCGCCTTTATAATATCGTGCTTATATTACCGACACTACCGCGCACTATCACGAACCGATTAATGCCCGAGGAGGTAATACGTCGTCCGTGCAAGAACACCGCATTGTCGCGCCGGTACCATCTTCTTCTGTTTGCACTCGAGTCACGTACCTTGAGAATTCTCGTGGCTGTTGATAGTCGTTTGTTCAAGAAATAGGCGTAGCATATGCCGGTGTAATATGTCATTTTCTCACAAGATAATTTGCATTTTTGAAAATTTATTCGTCACATTTTCCATTGTCTTATTAATAAACTAAAATACATTAAATTTAATGGAATCGTTTAACTTGGAATTGTTTATTGTTTACAAACATTTATTGTTTACAAACATAACATATATATATTTAGCTAGGATTAAAAATTTTATATATAGAGAGTATAAAATATAGAGAAAAAGGGAGGGGAGGGAGAAAGAGAGAGAGAGAGAGAGAGAGAGAGAGAGAGAGAGAGAGAGAGAGAGAGAGAGTGTGTGTATGTGTGTGTGTGTGTGTGTGTGTAATCTACAGTAAATTTTAAAGTAAAAGCAAATGAAAGAATACCACACTAGTCAGAAAAGTACAGAAAAAGTGGCTTCGGTCAAATCAATGGATACTGTAATATATTGTAGATTATGTTGATCAAAAGTTTCCCTAGAATAAATCATAAAAAAATTGATCGATTTTGCTGTAACCTCACCTGTACCCTCAAAATTGTTATTTTGAATTTGATCGCGAACTTGGACAGTATCTTTATAATGAACTATTCATTTCTTGGTAATTCTATCTTAATACTTGTATGCACAGAATGAGACGAATTTTAATTGATGTAAAGAAAACATATATATTCTATTTAACGAAAGATTTATCATATAATAGGCAAAATAGAGATTTTTCTATATCGTATACGCAGCGTTGCTATAAATCTGGAAATTAGAGAAATTAGGAAAATTGGAAATGATTAAGAAAATCAGGGAAATATCAGGGAATTTTACAAAATTTTCTGAAAAATTAAAATTCTCTCTTTTGGTAGTTAATTTTAAAGTTTGAAATACTAACAATTAGATGCAATGTCAACAACATTAATAATAATTTACATTGCCATGTTAAATTGTTCTGTCAAGAAAATATTTAATAGTTTCCGGTATCAGAACGAAAAAATAAAAAAATTAAAAAATATTATTTCAAGCAAATTATGCAATTTTATTTGGAAATTAGAGAAAAGTCATAGAATTTTAGGACAAGGAATTTAGAGGCAACTCTGATACATAAATCAACACGTTTTGGCTCGGGCTTAGAAAATTGAGCTGATAAAATAATCTTGACATCGCCATTTTGCCCGCTATGCCACTTAATTCTTATTATTTAAAAAGACATCAAATGGATCAAAAAAACTTCTATTGTTTGGAATCATTTTTCAAAATATCGTATATATTTTATATATTATACACGAATCTTGAGAAAGCAGTTTTATATAGTTGAAGTGTTAATAAACTTATGATCGCGATCGTATCCCGAGAAGTGGCTATTACGTATAATCGGCAACAGGAATCGTTTCCCGATCCTCGACGTGAATCCCCATTCAAGTTTAGACGGGAATGTATGAAAGCAGAAATAAACGGAAACGGGAAGTGCGGTGCGGAAAGAGATCGCGAGCGCCTCTTTTGAGAGGCGGCGTGCTTCATGTTGAAGAAGAACATCCCTAAAGCTGGCGTTTCACTCGTAATTTTCCCGCTTTGGTGACTCTGTTACGAGTTACCCAGTGGGTCGGCAGAACGACTGAAATCTCACTTGGCAGACCACTGCGGCTTGGGAATATGACAAGGGGTATACTACCCTCCCTAGAGGTCCTTATGGACCACATTACTGCTCCGCGTGAGATATTCGTATTTACATGCTATACGTCAGAACGTCTAAAGTGGCCCGCGATACCTACGTACCTTCCATAGAAGGTTTCGAAACACGAGATCGAGCCGTCACGCAGGCTTAACGTCCACACGCGTATGCCGTTACCCAAGGATCCGCAAATATTTATCAAGTACACACGATTTCGGTTTTCCGATCTCGAACGTTGCGGGATATTTGACGTCTGATGGATAAAGTTGGAGAGAAATGCGACGTCTAAAGGATAACTTTCAAAGGTATTGGCGCGATAACGTTTGTAAGCGGCTAATAACAGTAATGATAAAAGCTTTTACAATACTATATTTTGAATAAATTCTGACATCATATCACATCACATTACGTTATATTACGACTGCAAAATGTAAACGTATCGTAAATGCAAAGTAAAAATTGGTGCGGTAACTTACATTCATGTATTTCACGTTTATCACGCTCGGAACTGTAATATCTAGGTATTATTACAAAATATTAAAAATAATAACATAACACACACATAAGAGAACATATAAAAAAGATTTGATATACAATTTTACAACGAAATAACAATAGTGAGTTTATATGAGACGATATTAATACCGTAACATGTATCGCCACATTGTTTCTACCAAGCGAGCGGTATTTACTGTAAGTGCCTCTCTCGCGGGCAGAATGAGCATTCTTGTAATAACGGCGGAATTTGGCGTAGCGCATAAGCTTTTATCGTAAAGCTGCGAACGAGATAGAGAGTGAGCAGTATCCGGCTGGTGGCCTTTAATGGCGGAGATTATCTAAGATAGTAGATATCGCGCGGGGGAGTAAATTCCACGGATGGCCAAGACTCTACACGGCCAGAGGATATTTCCTACGATATTTTATCGCCCACCGTGCGTGATACGACGGCCCATTAATCCTGTTCTTGTTCCTGGACTCCGTCTTTCCTTCTATCCCGTGCCTTCTTTCCTTTCTCATCGCGCGTTCGGATCATCTTCCTCTCTTCCTCTCTCGCTTTCTCTCCGTGACTGTCCTCAACCGGAAAGATGATAACGGGGCTGTAGAAACAGTTTGTTACGTGGCACCAAAAAGGCGCGATGTAAGAAAAAGGGAGAAAGAACGAGAGAGAGAGAGAGAGAGAGAGAGAGAGAGAGAGAGAGAGGGGGGGGGGGAAGCTCTGCGCTTTTCGGAGCGGTTAATATTTTTAAGAACCTCTTCTCTCCTTCATAGTAGTAAACCCAAGACTGAGACGCTCTCTGAATCATCTGCGACAGCTTTATTTGCGACCGTCACACCAGCTTCGGCTATATACTTCCCTCGTTTTCGTATCGCTTGCAATATTATATATAATAACGTGTCGTAAATGTCATTCGCAACTTTTCGATTGAACACTGAAAAATATATCAAGTATAACTATTTATATTCCCCGTCCGAAAATTGACATTACACTTTTACGCGATGCTGGTTGTGGAAAGTCGCATCTTGAAACTGTCGGGGCTTTGCATACTGTTACCACAAATTCAGTCGCGGCGTGTAGGTTTTACATATTGTTTCCACAAATTCCGACGCGCGGCACCAGGATCCCAAATGTGCTATATTTCTAACCCGAAAAGAATACCCAAAAGTACGTTAAACAAGAGTGATACTAGAACATTCGAGATCAAGTGGTTGGAATAGAGAAAATTAGATAGCGTTATAGCAGCTTATATGAAGATGGATGAGAAAAGACCATGCCACATATTCGTCCATTGCCGTAGCTAATGCGTGCGGGCTGTTTCGCGTCTTGCGTTTTGCGTTTCCCTGTATGTAATGGGAGGTTAACTCGCGAGTTACAGCACCAAAGTTGACTCCGGTTTTGCCTTTAGCGGCGGATTAGTGCGGCTTCGCTAGGATTCACGGCGGCGCTTAATCATTTTCATTGCCCTCGGTATGCTGCCATCTCGAGAACGCGGAGGATGAGGCGTTGGGTGGTGGGATTGGACTTGGGGTTGGGATTGGGGTTGAAGAGGGAAGCCGAAACTCTCAACGGCCGTCTGTCGCTGCTGCGTCGTCTACAGACGACATAGGAAGTGCTTCTGCAATCGAATTATCACATAGATGTTAGAAAAACGATATAAACTTTTCACTGGTGTGATAGTATCTCAGCTTCTAATGTTTTTCAGCTTCTCTCTTCGTTCTTCATCGACTGTTTTTTTCGTGCAACACAGCAAAATCCTAATGAATCCTACTTAATGAAATATCTTTCGTAACCTCTACTGAACATACATACATCGATAAAATAATAATTGGATATAAAAAAACAACTGTGAAATCCTGTGAAAAATTTTATATTTAAAGAAAGAAAATTATAATATTTAACTTGTGTTATTATTGCACATATGTAACATCGATTGATCATTCTATGTTATTTAGAGTTTTATGACTACAGAGTGATATACGTGACACATATTGATAGAACTTATTTTTTTCAGTTTATATGTAAACCTGTTTTCATAAAAACCAACAGAAAAAAATAATACGTTCTAGCAACATGTATCATGTATAAGCATAATAAAAATTTTCATCTCTTGAAAGACGTAGGGGTTTATGAAAAGATGTTAATATATATATATAATCGGTTTCTGAGAGACACCAGTAATAAGCGGGCACGTTTCAGCTGTCTGCGTGTTTCGTGCACACGGTGGCGAGTTAACTCGCGAGTTACAGCGCTGCCGGTGTCTCTGATTTTGCTTTTGGTGCCGGATTAGAGAGGCTTTGCCGGGATTCAGGGTGGCGCTTAATCATTTTCATTGCTCTTGGTACATTGCCGTTCCGAGGGGTGGATGAGCTAGAGATGGTGGCGAGGTTGAGGGAACGATTATAAGAGGGGGGGAGAGGGAGGGAAGTAAAATTTATCCTTAGTTCTGAATCCTTGTAAGAGAGCGATCATAGGTAGCGCGCGAATGAGCACAAATGTCCCGGGAAATATTGTCCATATTCCATCATAAGAGAGGGTTGCGTGGATTGAAAAAAAATCTCTGGAGAATCCTGTAAACATCGATTCTTGAGTCGCTTTTTCATGAGAATTTCTATAGCGTTTCGAGTTGGAAGCGCGTGCATTGAAGCGTAACTGGGCATCGTTAGGACGCTTGTCGGGCATGAAATTGTGCTGTGATATTTAAAGAGCGGTAATGCACGTCGCGGAATAAAATACGAGTGCCGCAGGAAATATGTATCCGGCACGCTCTTTATGGCGATATATGACGCGTGCTTCGCCTGGGGTCGCATACGCGGTAAAGGACAACTTTATTGCAGTTTGAAATTGTATTCAGAAAATAACTTGCGGACAACAAACTGAGCTTTGAGCATCGAGTGTCTGAATCCTAAAGAGTAAATTTGATAGTTATTAACAGATATTTCAAGAAATAGAACTGAAAACAAAACGTCAGAGAATATTCAAATTAATGAAATATTATTTTGCTTAGTTAATATTATATATAAAATGATCGGGCATTAATTAAAATTAATTGTACATAACATGATGCAAATAATGGTCACACGTTGTAAAATAGCTACAACAAGAATATTTTATTATTTAAAAGGTTGTAATATTAAAATATGAAAATTTAGTATATACGGTATCATGTATATTTGCAAATATGTCACGTTTGTAACAGCATAGCGTCTGATACTGATTTCTATGCAAAGATACTAATATCACTATTATTTATACAATGTCAATAGTTATATACAGTCTTTCATTTTTATATTTTTTGACAGCTATGCTTATGAACGCATGAGAATTTCCGGGTTCGTATAATCACTGGCGTAACAATTTCTCAAGTAGTCGTTAAGAAATTTCCGCGAAAGACCGCAACCCAAAACTTCATCTAATACGAATTCATACGCATAGTTTCTTCGTATGAATTCCCAAGTAGGCCACGCTATGTGCCTGGCGAGGAGCTGACTATTACGCGGCTGTAGATAGAGAGCTGTTTTGGATTCGCGGCGAAGCCGCGCAGGAAATCGAGATGAGGTCGAAGGAATGAGGAAACGACAGAAGTAGGTCTGGATGATAAAAAGGTGGCGATGCGGGCAGAGTAAGAGAACGCCGAGGGGATGAGGTCGCGTATGAGG